>NC_140590.1:56574136-56724942 GCF_964204655.1 Triturus cristatus | reverse complement strand
TGAGAGTATTGCCCCCCTCAAATGGCCAGCTGCTTAAACAACCAAAGATAAAGCATATGTTCACAAAAATATGAGAGGCAACACAAAACTAAATACACTGTTTTAATACAGTTTGAGAACTGAATGTTGAGTCCACACAAAGATTGAAAGATTCAAGTGTTCTTTATTCCAAGATGCGGTACAACCATATTCACAGCCAACGCGTTTCACCCAAACATGGGCTTCTTCAAGGCTGTTAGAAATCATACAAAGATATTGGTTGTATCATTGATTTGTACATATAAAACTTAACTAACAAGGATAGTGGAAAGAGAGAAAAGAAGAAAAAAAGTAAAACAAACAAGTAGAAAAAATAGAGAGGAGGGGGAAGACCAAGAAACGGCAAAAGAGGAAGAATCGGCAGAATGTTAGCGAGACCAGTGAAGAAGAGACCGAGAAAAAGACGAACGTAGTGCACTGTGAACAAATGTCTAAATTAACCATGTGACCTAACAATAAGTGAAGAGAGAAGGCAAATGAGGGGAAAAAGAAGTAACCCAAAGGGAAACCCCAAGTGAGTATCCAAAGGTGGACGCAACACTATGTAAAGATAACCAAGTGTGTTAAGAAAAGAACTGGAAGTAAACAAATAACACCATGTCCAAAAAATTCGAGCTAGTCTAAAAAAAGTGAGAAAATTAAGAGACTTAAGGTCCTTTAAAAAATCACATCATGAAACACCTGGTCATTCCAGGAAATATAAGGAAAAGTCTCACCACAGACCTTCTTCATAGGTTCCTTCTGAGCCTTCTAGGCCGTCTGAGAAGCTTGTTCTCGGCAAAAAGTCTTCAAAATCCCTCCCGTCAATGATGGGATCTTCTCAGACTGAAAAAATTATGAGTTCTGCATCTTCTTCTCCGTCGATGACGACACAGTCGACAATGCTCTCGGCAACGACATCGATGACACTAACATCTACATTCACTACAGCGTCATTACCTTTGATAATATCATCTTCTCCAACAGCGTCAACGACCATTGTCACCTGTAACCTCGACGGCTCCTAAGTCTTCACCCTCATGGACGAAGCATTCTAAACGCTCGTTGACATTTTCGTCGACGGCTAAGGATTCTACACCGACGACGAAGGCATCCATGTCAATGGATATCCTGAAGAGACCACCATCTACAAAACATTCGTCGACGACGTTACTGTAGATGACAGCCTGGTTTTGCCTGCAGAAATGTTGAAATCCTCGTCAACAAGGGAGTTATCATCGATGGAGGGCCAGATTCTGTCATACACTGCACCGTTAACTCCTCTGGTGCCAGTGTCACATCTTTCTTATTCTGATGAGCCTAAAGCTGACATACTTCTACCAGTCCACGCTTCTCGAAGCAAGGTGTTGCCTTTCCCACCAGCTATCCTACTGAAGGAAGAATCTGATGAAGAGAGTCTTTTAAGAGCGGCTCTTAGCCCTTAAGAATTGAATGTAAAATGGCAACACTTTGATGACGAAGAATATTATGAGGAGAAATACCAACATTATCCTGAATATATTCCGCAAGAGCGCTTGATACAAATGCTCTGGGATTTAGTAACCAATCTACAGGGAATGTTGCAGGACTACTATAAACTGTTTCCGGATCCTATTTCCTCTACTCCTCCTCCTCGACTTCCACTTTCAGCTCAGTCTGCACAAAGAACGCCGCCTCCTAGACCGTGCACTTTGCAAATCCCACCCCTCATATGTCTGGACACTGCTGGGAGTCCTCTGCACCCACCCCCATATCTCTGTCCACTGCTGGTAGTCATAGGCACCCACCCCTCATATGCCTGGACACTGCTGGGAGTCCTCTGCACCCAGCCCTCATATGTCTAGACACTGCTGGGAGTCCTCTGCACCCAGCCCTCATATGTCTGGACACTGCTGGGAGTCCTCTGCACCCACCCACGCACCCCCTTGGAGCAGTACACTGCTGGCCTGGACCTACACACACACACCAATATGAAGGTAACATGCAGGGCCAGTCCGTAAGCCCGCATTCCTGGCGTGTGTACGCCTCGTATCCCAAATGTACTGCTGCCGTAACGGGGTACGTGTGCAACCCACCATACCCACGCATTCATTGCGTGTGTACGGTCCGTATCACTGTTCTAATGTGCCGTAGGGGTACGTGTGACCCACATCGTACCCACACATTCATTGCGTGTGTACGGTCCGTATCACAGTTCTACTGTGCCATATGGGTACGTATGGTACGCACCGTTCCCATGCATTCATTGCGTGTGTACAGTCAGTATCACTGTTCTAATGGTGCCGTAGGAGTACGTGTGACACGCACCGTACCCACGCATTCATTGCGTGTGTACGGTCGGTATCACAGTTCTACTGTGCCGTAGGGGTACGTATGGTACGCACCGTACCCACGCATTCATTGCATGTGTGCGGTCCGTATCACTGTTCTAATGTGCTATAGGGGTACGTGTGACACGCACCGTACCCACGCATTCATTGCGTGTGTACGGTCCGTATCAGTTGTGAGAAGTTGGCCTGATGTATGATGTCACTAGTTCTAGTGTACACCTTATATCAGTCCAAATACCCTTATGGTGGTTGGTTGTAAAGTCAACCTTATAGACCAGCTATCCTAGTGGTAGCATGGACAAGAGCAGTCTTAGGCTAAACTCTGAATGGCATGTGAAGCCAGCTGTGATACCATATATAATCCCTTGAATACCAAATGAAAGGACACCACAACAGATATATATATAAAATAAAGTGTATGTATTCTAGTCAAACCCTCAGCACTCTTTATGAGATTAGAGGTAAGTACAACACAGTCTTATTTAAGCATACATTAAGTCACACAGGTAAGTAATACAGTTAGGCCCTAGGGGCCACGCAAACCATATACTAAGTAAGTGGTATAAGGACCACTGTCACGGAAATAGAACAGGCCTAGGCCTAGGGAATCGCTGGGGCTACACTACACTAGCGTTAGTTAGGAAGTGGGAGGCCCACGGGATTCGTGTGCAGAGTGGAAACACTCACGCGTAATGCGTAAAAGTCACTAGCAATAGTACAGTTTAGAAAACGATAGATTTAGGACACTTCCGGAGTAGCTAGGAAGTCGAGACTGGAAAACTAGACACTAGGATAGTCACTATCCTGATGAGCACCGGAGTACCCAAGTTACCTAGCCCACAGGCTGCGGGTGCATAGGGGTAAAGATGCGTCGGTTTTCGTCGTCGACTCCTATGGATGCCTGAAGAAAGATGCTGACAGGCAGTCAGTGAAGAGTGTCCGGTGGATCCCAAGGCTGGGATCAAGAAGAGAGGAGACCTGCAAGCAGAAGGGACAGAGTCAAGGTCACTAGCCAGTGACCACGTAGAACCAGGAAGGAACCAGGCGATGTCGTGAAGATTGCAGGTGAAGGTGAAGCTTGTCGCTGTAGCCAGGAGGACCAGGAAGCGTCGAGGACGACCAGGACCAGGAGGCGAGCTGTCCCACGAAGGCTCTTGCTGTCGGCGGCGTCGAAGTTGGACTAGGACTCACCAAGCCTTGGCAAGCTGAACCCACGAAGAACGGAGGACTTGCTTCTGGTGCAGACCAGGAAGGTCTGGGGTGCTTCTTCTTTGCAGAGAAGCGGGAGCCAGTCTGGAGGAGCCAAACCAGCGCAGAAGATTTCAGGGTGCGTCGTCACAAAGGCCACTAGCCAGCGGGCAATCAACCGGACAGACGCGGCAAGCAGGAAAATGCAGAAGGGCCCCACGCAGGACTCGTGGAGTGTGGGGGGCTGATCTTCGGTGCAGATGGTGCTTGGGGTTGGGGCTTCTCAATCCCCGGTGCACAACTTCGAGGGTGCCTCAGAAGCTGCGTTTGAAGTTACTAGCCACTTTTCCCAGGTAGCCGGTCCCACGTCGCTCGTCGCCTCCACGGATCTCAGCTTTGCTGTGGATGTGGATCAGGGTCGGAGAAGTCTGGAAGTCAAGGCTCTGGTCGGCCTCTGCAGTCGGTTCCTCGTAGAACGTGGGCAAAGCAAAGGGTAGTCTCTTGATGGTGCCTGTTTGCACAGGGTAGCCACTCCTTGGCCACAAGGGAGATTCTTCAGTCTTCTTCTTTCGTCGAATGTCGAAGGTCCAGAGTTTCTGTTCAAGTTGCAGGTTCAGGATAATCTAAAGTCTTGAGGCCCAACTCCCACTCTTATACTAATCTGGGGGGCTGGGATACCTGCTAGGTCACGCCTTATGGGTGGGACCTGGGAGGGGGTGGTTACACCCACTTCCCTTTGTCCAGTTTCGCGCCAGAGCTGGGGCTGGAGTGCCCCAGCGCCGGTTTGAACTGGACTATGCAAGGAACACCTTGTGTGCCCCAGGCATGTCTCATTCCTTTCAGCCCACCCTGCCCCAATACACTAAAGGCTGTCTGGGGAGGTGCTAGCACCTCCCCAAGCAGGAAACCTATTGTCCAGGCCTCCCTGGCTGGGATCACTCCCAGCTGCAGGAGGTCAGACTTGTGTCGTGGCAGCAGCATCCATTTTGTGATGCTGAGGCTTTGGTCAGAGGCTAACAGTGAAGTATGATTTTAACATGTCTTTCCCTCTAGAAGGGGGGAATAATATCCTCATGTCCAGAAATGGTATGGGGGTATTATTCCACAGTGTTAGACACCTTACACGACATGTTTCGATAAAGCCAAACCATAGTTACCATAACCGTCTAAGATTATAAGGCACTTTAAGAGTATATGGTAGGCTATATCATAGAACAGCTATAAGGACTTGGTTCCGAAAGCTGCAGACAGGCTCAGCTCATGCTAGAGCACCATCTCACATGTCACCAAGCACTCTGCCTCCAGGATTGTTAAGGCCTGCCATAGGAGTGACTGATAGGTACACATGTGTCTATATGTAAGTTAGGTATAGGAATACTACACCTAAGCAAGGGGTGATTACACGACCTTGCCCCAGCTGAGTGATCAGCCAGTTGTGTCAGAATGGAAGGCCAGGCCAGGGGTGGCATAATACATGCTGCAGCCCCTGGTAGGCCTAGGGTACACCTATGCCCTGGGTACCTAGGGTACACTGTACAGGGGCCAATAAGGTGATCCTATCGAAATGGGTTATGCACCTAAGGTACATAGTATTAATTTAGAGAGAGAACAGCAGGGCTGTGGGTCTGATTAGCAGGCCCACAGCCACATCTAAGTCGAAAACCAGTAAAGCAAAAGCAAAAAGTGGGGGTGAACATAGAAAGCAGACCCTACTCTCCTACACAACCCCCCCCCCCCCAAACTTAGGGACATTAAACTAACCTTGACCAGTTGAGTCTTCATGTTCTAAGTGGAAATATCTGGAGAGTCCATCTGTATTGGCATGGTCAGTCCCAGGTCTATGTTCCACTGTGAAGTCCATCCCCTGTAGGGAAATGGACCACCTAAGAAGTTTGGGATTTTCACCCTTCATCTGATTTAGCCACAAGAGGGGCTTATGGTCTGTCTGAATCTTGAAGTGGATGCCAAACAAGTATGGCCTCAGCTTTTTCAGGGCCCAAACCACAGCAAAGGCCTCCCTCTCAATAGCTGACCAACGTTTCTCTCTAGGGGTCAGCCTTCTACTTATAAAAGCAATGGGCTGGTCTTGACCATCTACATTCAGTTGTGAAAGAACAGCTCCCACACCTAACTCAGAAGCATCTGTCTGGACAATGAACTCTTTGGAGTAGTCTGGACTTTTCAGAATAGGTGCACTGCACATGGCCTGCTTCAGGTCATCAAATGCTTTTTGACAGCTTACTGTCCACTGAACTTTCTTTGGCATCTTCTTGGAGGTCAAGTCATTAAGTGGTGTCACTATGGACCCATAGTTCTTAACAAACTTTCTGTAGTACCCAGTCAGGCCCAAGAAAGCTCTGACCTGAGTCTGGGTAGTTGGAGGAGCCCAGTCCTTTATGGTCTGGATCTTGCTCTCCAGTGGTTGAACCTGACCCCCACCAACTAGGTGGCCCAGGTATACAACCTTGCTCTGCCCTATCTGGCACTTAGTGGCCTTGATAGTGAGGCCTGCCTTTTGCAGGGCCTCTAAAACATTCCTCAGGTGGACCAGGTGATCCTCCCAGGTGGAGCTAAAGACAGCAATATCATCAAGATAAGCTGCACAATAATCATCCAACCCAGTAAGGACTTGATTCACCAACCTTTGGAAAGTGGCAGGTGCATTCTTTAAACCAAAGGGCATTACCCCAAATTGATAATGTCCTCCTGGGGTTGAGAAAGCAGTTTTGGCCTTTGCACTCTCAGCTAATCTGATTTGCCAGTAGCCTGCTGTCAGGTCAAATGTGCTCAAAAACTTAACAGCTGCCAGTCTGTCAATGAGCTCATCTGCCCTAGGTATTGGGTGGGCATCTGTCCTAGTGACAGCATTGAGACCTCTGTAATCCACGCAAAACCTCATCTCTCTCTTACCATCTTGGGTGTGAGGTTTTGGCACAAGAACTACAGGACTAGCCCAAGGGCTCTCTGAAGGTTCAATGACTCCCAGCTCCAACATCTTTTGTACCTCAACTTTTATGCAGTCCCTGACATGGTCAGGTTGCCTGTAGATTTTACTCTTCACAGGCAGACTGTCACCAGTGTCCACCTCATGGGTGCACCAGTTTGTCTGACTTGGGGTCAGAGAGAACATATGTCTGTAGGATTGCAGAACTTGTCTGCAGTCCTGTTGCTGATGGACAGTGAGGCTGTCAGAAAAGACCACACCATCAACTGAGCCATCATCAGGGTTCTGAGTCAACAGGTCTGGGAGAGGGTCACTCTCTTCCTCCTGCCCCTCATCTGTAGCCATGAGTAGCCCCATGTCTGCCCTGTCAACATATGCCTTCAATCTGTTGACATGAAGCACCCTGTGGGGGCTTCTGGGAGTCCCAAGGTCCACCAAGTAGGTGACTTCTCCCTTTTTCTCACAATAGTGTGGGGTCCAGACCATTTGTCTTGGAGTGCTGCTGGGGCCACTGGCTCCAACACCCACACTTTCTGTCCTGGCTGGTAAACAGTCAGTACAGCCTTTTGGTCATGCCAAGCTTTTTGGAGTTCTTGGCTTGCCTCCAGGTTTTTAGAAGCCTTCTTCATATACTCTGCCATCCTGGAGCGGAGACCAAGTACATAATCCACTATGTCTAGTTTGGGTTGTCTGAGAGGTCTCTCCCATCCTTCCTTCACCAAACACAGGGGTCCTCTTACAGGATGCCCAAACAAAAGCTCAAAAGGGCTGTAGCCAACCCCCTTTTGTGGGACCTCTCTGTAAGCAAACAGAAGGCAGGGTAAAAGGATGTCCCATCTTCGCCTAAGCTTGTCTGGTAATCCTTTTATCATTCCCTTTAGGGTCTTGTTGAATCTCTCAACAAGCCCATTGCACTGTGGGTGATAGGGTGTGGTGAACTTGTAGTTAACACCACACTCCTTCCACATTGCAGTCAAGTATCCTGACATGAAGTTGGCACCTCTGTCAGAAATGACCTCTTTTGGAAAGCCCACTCTGGAGAATACTCCAAGCAGGGCCCTTGCCACAACAGGAGCTGTTGTGGTCCTCAGGGGAATTGCTTCTGGGTACCTGGTGGCATGGTCCACTATCACCAGTATGAATCTGTGCCCAGATGCTGTTTGTGGGTCCATTGGTCCTACAATATCTATGCCCACTCTTTCAAAGGGGACCCCCACCACAGGTAGTGGTATGAGGGGGGCCTTTGTGGTGCCACCTGATTTGCCACTGGCTTGGCAGGTGACACCGGAGCGACAAAACTCCTTAGTATCTTCTGACATATGGGGCCAGTGAAAGTGAGGGACAAGCCTGTCCCAAGTCTTGTTCTGGCCTAGATGTCCTGCAAGGGGAATATCATGGGCCAAGGTAAGAAGGAAGCCTCTGAACTTCAGTGGTATGACCAACCTCCTGGATGCACCAGGCTTGGGGTCTCTAGCCTCTGAATACAGTAGCCCTTCATCCCAATATACTCTATGGGTACCTTGAGCATTCCCTGCAGCCTCAGCAGCAGCCAGCTGTCTGAGGGGTTCAAGAGAGGGGCAGTCTAATTGAGCCTGCCTCAGATCTGCCCTTGAAGGTCCCCCTGTCCCAAGAAACTCAACCTGATCAGGTTCAAGTTCTTCTAGGACAGTTCCTTCAGGGCTCTCAGAATCATCCTCCTGGGAGGGCTGATCCACCACCTGAGGCAGGGGGGAAGGCACAGCCTTAACCCTACTGCTCTTTCTCTTGGGTTGTGACTGGTCCATAGTTTCAGGATCCAGCACTTGTCCAGTGGTGCACTTTTTGGCCTGTGACCTGGTCACAGCAAGGACATGTGCATCTATCCCCAGCATTTCTGCATGGGTCCTATACTCCACTTCAGACCAAACTGAAGTTTCAAGATCATTGCCCAGTAAACACTCTACAGGAAGGTCTGAACTAACAACAACTTTCTTGAGGCCAGTTACCCCTCCCCAGGAGAAGTTAACAATAGCCACACTATGGGAGGTAGTGGCATTGCTAGCGTTGGTCACTAGGTAATTCTCACCTAGTATGATCTGTCCAGGGTCCACAAAAGCAGGTGTCACCATTGTGACACTAGCTCCAGTGTCCCTGTAGGCCTGAGCCATTCTTTGGTTGATAAAAGGAGTCTGTCTGTACTTGCCCAGGTTACTGGGGCCTACAGTAGAGGACAAAGCTAAGTCCCCATCACAGATCAGAACAGCCTGAGTAGGTACTCTGACTAGGCCAGAATCCTCCTCAGTTCCCAGGGTTAACCCTACTACACCCTTTTGCTGGGAACCACCACTTACAGCTGAACTAGGGGGTACAGTTGCCTTAGGGGCAATGGTGGCTGGGGGCTTATCCTTTTTGGTGCACTCACTAAACCAATGTGAGTTGGACTTACAATAGTTGCACCATGGTTTCTTTTGGCCATCTTTCTTTTTATCCTTTTTGGGACCACCCTCCCCCTGAGCCTTTTGGGGGCCTGGTGAAGACTTCTGGTCTTTTTGTTTCTGATCATTACCCTTCTGGTCTGCCTTTTTCTGATCACCGCCCTGGTTCTGGTTTTTCTGCTTAACTCTAGTCCTGACCCATCTATCTGCCTTCTTTCCCAATTCTTGGGGAGAAGTCAGATCAGAATCAATCAGGTGTTGATGCAATAGCTGGTTTTGACAGTTGTTAAGTATTTGTTCTCTCATGATCAAATTATACAATCCTGTATAGTCCTTAACCTTACTTCCCATTAGCCAGCCTTCCAGAGCCTTAGTGGCACAATCTACAAAGTCAGTCCAGTCCTGAGTCTGTGTCTTCTGGGTATCCCTGAACAACAACCTGTATTGTTCAGTGGTTAGGCCAAACCCATCAATCAGAGCACTCTTCAGGACAGTCTAATTATCTGCATCCTCATCACTAACTGTGAGGAGCTTGTCTCTACCTTTCTCAGAGAAGGAGAGCCACAAGATAGCTGCCCACTGACTTTGGGGTACCTGCTGTACTTTGCAAGCTCTCTCCAAAGCAGTTATCCATTTGTGGATGTCATCCCCACACTTGTAGGGAGGGACAATCTTGCTCAGGTTTCTATTATCATAGTGCCTGTCTCTATCCTTAGGGATATTGCTGCCACCAGTGGGTTCTGACCCACTTAACTTTTGCTCTCTAGCCAGAGCAAGCTTCTCCTTGGCAAGGGCAAGTTCTTCCCTCTAAATCCTCAGATTAGCTTCCCTCATTCTGGCTTCATGTTCCTTTCTCTCAGGGGAAGTCATTCCCCTGTGAGAGGAAACACTAGAGATGCTAGAGACATGGGAGTGGATGGATTCCCTTGAAGGGGATCTGTCCCTCCTGTTTCTCTGGTTAAGCCCACTTGGGGGTCTGTATGGGGGGACCCCATGCAAACTCCCATGTAAACTTAGGTTAGCCTGGCTAAGTCTTCCTACTTGGCCCTGGCTGTCTACCTCTCCATCTTAAGCCCCATCTGACTCCTCTGTGGTGGGTAGACCCTCCTCTGTACCTAGGGTACCTGCCTGAGATGCCCTCAGAGTATCATACTCCTCTAGGAGTTGTCTTAACTGAAGGAGGGTAGGGTTTGCACCCTGTTTTATTCCTCTGGAGGTACACAAGTGTCTCATCTCCTGGAATGTTAAGGTATCATATCTAGAGGGGGTCTTTTGCAGACCTGACCCTCCTGAGAGAGCATATACTTGATCTCCTCTCAGAGACATGATCTAGTGAGGGTGTGGTGTGTGCACCTACCTACACTAGTTGTTTCTACTAAACCTCTCTAGTAGTTGTAGTCAGGGTGTGTTACTCCCTTCAACCTACAACTACTAAGTCCAGTAGGACTTAAGTATTATAATCTATGTTATATGTACCTAGACAATATCTGTGTGATCTTTCAATTTAGTATCTCAAGATTACAATGGTATTACAACAGCAAGCTCAGATCCCAACCGCTGCTCACCAATGTGAGAAGTTGGCCTGATGTATGATGTCACTAGTTCTAGTGTACACCTTATATCAGTCCAAATACCCTTATGGTGATTGGTTGTAAAGTCAACCTTATAGACCAGCTATCCTAGTGGTAGCATGGACAAGAGCAGTCTTAGGCTAAACTCTGAATGGCATGTGAAGCCAGCTGTGATACCATATATAATCCCTTGAATACCAAATGAAAGGACACCACAACAGATATATATATAAAATAAAGTGTATTTATTCTAGTCAAACCCTCAGCACTCTTTATGAGATTAGAGGTAAGTACAACACAGTCTTATTTAAGCATACATTAAGTCACACAGGTAAGTAATACAGTTAGGCCCTAGGGGCCACGCAAACCATATACTAAGTAAGTGGTATAAGGACCACTGTCACGGAAATAGAACAGGCCTAGGCCTAGGGAATTGCTGGGGCTACACTACACTAGCGTTAGTTAGGAAGTGGGAGGCCCACGGGATTCGTGTGCAGAGTGGAAACACTCACGCGTAATGCGTAAAAGTCACTAGCAATAGTACAGTTTAGAAAACGATAGATTTAGGACACTTCCGGAGTAGCTAGGAAGTCGAGACTGGAAAACTAGACACTAGGATAGTCACTATCCTGATGAGCACCGGAGTACCCAAGTTACCTAGCCCACAGGCTGCGGGTGCATAGGGGTGAAGATGCGTCGGTTTTCGTCGTCGACTCCTATGGATGCCTGAAGAAAGATGCTGACAGGCAGTCAGTGAAGAGTGTCCGGTGGATCCCAAGGCTGGGATCAAGAAGAGAGGAGACCTGCAAGCAGAAGGGACAGAGTCAAGGTCACTAGCCAGTGACCACGTGGAACCAGGAAGGAACCAGGCGATGTCGTGAAGATTGCAGGTGAAGGTGAAGCTTGTCGCTGTAGCCAGGAGGACCAGGAAGCGTCGAGGACGACCAGGACCAGGAGGCGAGCTGTTCCACGAAGGCTCTTGCTGTCGGCGGCGTCGAAGTTGGACTAGGACTCACCAAGCCTTGGCAAGCTGAACCCACGAAGAACGGAGGACTTACTTCTGGTGCAGACCAGGAAGGTCTGGGGTGCTTCTTCTTTGCAGAGAAGCGGGAGCCAGTCTGGAGGAGCCAAACCAGCTCAGAAGATTTCAGGGTGCGTCGTCACAAAGGCCACTAGCCAGCGGGCAAGCAACCGGACAGACGCGGCAAGCAGGAAAATGCAGAAGGGCCCCACGCAGGACTCGTGGAGTGTGGGGGGCTGATCTTCGGTGCAGATGGTGCTTGGGGTTGGGGCTTCTCAATCCCCGGTGCACAACTTCGAGGGTGCCTCAGAAGCTGCGCTTGAAGTTACTAGCCACTTTTCCCAGGTAGCCGGTCCCACGTCGCTCGTCGCCTCCACGGATCTCAGCTTTGCTGTGGATGTGGATCAGGGTCGGAGAAGTCTGGAAGTCAAGGCTCTGGTCGGGCTCTGCAGTCGGTTCCTCGTAGAACGTGGGCAAAGCAAAGGGTAGTCTCTTGATGGTGCCTGTTTGCACAGGGTAGCCACTCCTTGGCCACAAGGGAGATTCTTCAGTCTTCTTCTTTCGTCGAATGTCGAAGGTCCAGAGTTTCTGTTCAAGTTGCAGGTTCAGGATAATCTAAAGTCTTGAGGCCCAACTCCCACTCTTATACTAATCTGGGGGGCTGGGATACCTGCTAGGTCACGCCTTATGGGTGGTGTGAGAAGTTGGCCTGATGTATGATGTCACTAGTTATAGTGTACACCTTATATCAGTCCAAATACCCTTATGGTGATTGGTTGTAAAGTCAACCTTATAGACCAGCTATCCTAGTGGTAGCATGGACAAGAGCAGTCTTAGGCTAAACTCTGAATGGCATGTGAAGCCAGCTGTGATACCATATATAATCCCTTGAATACCAAATGAAAGGACACCACAACAGATATATATATAAAATAAAGTGTATTTATTCTAAGCAAACCCTCAGCACTCTTTATGAGTTTAGAGGTAAGTACAACACAGTCTTATTAATGCATACAGTAAGTCACACAGGTAAGTAATACAGTTAGGCCCTAGGGGCCACGCAAACCATATACTAAGTAAGTGGTATAAGAACCACTGTCACGGAAATAGAATAGGCCTAGGCCTAGGGAATCGCTGGGGCTACACTACACTAGCGTTAGTTAGGAAGTGGGAGGCCCACGGGATTCGTGTGCAGAGTGGAAATACTCACGCGTAATGCGTAAAAGTCAATAGCAATGTTACAGTTTAGAAATAGATAGATTTAGGACACTTCCGGAGTAGCTAGGAAGTTGAGACTTGAAAACTAGACACTAGGATAGTCACTATCCTGATGAGCACCGGAGTACCCAAGTTACCTAGCCCACAGGCTGCGGGTGCATAGGGGTGAAGATGCGTCGTTTTCGTCGTCGACTCCTATGGATGCCTGAAGAAAGATGCTGACAGGCAGTCAGTGAAGAGTGTCCGGTGGATCCCAAGGCTGGGATCAAGAAGAGAAGAAACCTGCAAGCAGAAGGGACAGAGTCAAGGTCACTAGCCAGCGACCACGTGGAACCAGGAAGGAACCAGGCGATGTCGTGAAGAGTTGCAGGTGAAGATGAAGCTTGTCGCTGCAGCCAGGAGGACCAGGAAGCGTCGAGGACGACCAGGACCAGGAGGCGAGCTGTCCCACGAAGGCTCTTGCTGTCGGCGGCGTCGAAGTTGGACTAGGACTCACCAAGCCTTGGCAAGCGGAACCCACGAAGAACAAGGGACTTGCTTCTGGTGCAGACCAGGAAGGTCTGGGGTGCTTCTTCTTTGCAGAGAAGCGGGAGCCAGTCTGGAGGAGCCAAACCAGCGCAGAAGATTTCAGGGAGCGTCGTCACAGAGGCCACTAGCCAGCGGGCAAGCAACCGGACAGACGCGGCAAGCAGGAAAATGCTGAAGGGCCCCACGCAGGACTCGTGGAGTGTGGGGGGCTGATCTTCGGTGCAGATGGTGCTTGGGGTTGGGGCTTCTCAATCCCCGGTGCACAACTTCGAGGGTACCTCAGAAGCTGCGCTGTAAGTTACTAGCCACTTTTCCCAGGTAGCCGGTCCCACGTCGCTCGTCGCCTCCACGGATCTCAGCTCTGCTGCAGATGTGGATGAGGGTCGGAGAAGTCTGGAAGTCAAGGCTCTGGTCGGGCTCTGCAGTCGGTTCCTCGTAGAACGGTCGCAAAGCAAAGGGTAGTCTCTTGATGGTGCCTGTTTGCACAGGGTAGCCACTCCTTGGCTACAAGGGAGATTCTTCAGTCTTCTTCTTTCGTCGAATGTCGAAGGTCCAGAGTTTCTGTTCAGTTTTGCAGGTTCAGGATAATCTAAAGTCTTGAGGCCCAACTCCCACTCTTATACTAATCTGGGGGGCTGGGATACCTGCTAGGTCACGCCTTATGGGTGGGACCTGGGAGGGGGTGGTTACACCCACTTCCCTTTGTCCAGTTTCGCGCCAGAGCTGGGGCTGGAGTGCCCCAGCGCCGGTTTGAACTGGACTATGCAAGGAACACCTTGTGTGCCCCAGGCATGTCTCATTCCTTTCAGCCCACCCTGCCCCAATACACTAAAGGCTGTCTGGGGAGGTGCTAGCACCTCCCCAAGCAGGAAACCTATTGTCCAGGCCTCCCTGGCTGGGATCACTCCCAGCTGCAGGAGGTCAGACTTGTGTCGTGGCAGCAGCATCCATCTTGTGATGCTGAGGCTTTGGTCAGAGGTTACACAGCAAAGTAGGATTTTAACATGTCTCTCCCTCTAGAAGGGGGGAATAATATCCTCATCACCAGAAATGGTATGGGGGTATTATTCCAAAGTGTTAGACACCTTACACGACATGTTTTGATACAGCCCAACCATAGTTACCATAACCGTTTAAGATTATAAGGCACTTTAAGAGTATATGGTAGGCTATATCATAGAACAGCTATAAGGACATGGTTCCGAAAGCTGCAGACAGGCTCAGCTCATGCTAGAGCACCATCTCACATGTTACCAAGCACTCTGCCTCCAGGATTGTTAAGGCCTGCCATAGGAGTGACTGATAGGTACACATGTGTCTATATATAAGGGCAGATATAGCCATACTATATCTAAGCAAGGGGTGATTACACGACCTTGCCCCAGCTGAGTGATCAGCCAGTTGTGTCTGATTGGAAGGCCAGACCAGGGGTGGCATAATACATGCTGCAGCCCCTGGGAGGCCTAGGGTACACCTATGCCCTGGGTACCTAGGGTACACTATACAGGGTCCAATAAGGTGATCCTTACCAATTGGGTATGTACCTAGGGTACATGGAGTCCATTTTACAGAGAGAGCAGACAGCCTGAGACCCTGAATGGCAGGATCTCAGGCCAACTAAGTCGAAAAACCAACTAGACACTAGGCAAAAAAGTTGGGGGTAACCATAGTCAGATATCCACCTTCCTACACAACCCCCCCCCAAACGAAAGGAGATAAGGCTGGCCTTGACAAGGTAAGCCTCTATTGCCTGAGTGGCCATATAAGGAAGAACCAGCACTGGCATGGTTACCCCCTGTCTCATGGTCCACTAAGCAATCCCTCATCCTAAAGATATCATAGGGTCTCCACCATAGGGAATCTCTACCTTTTGTGTGTCTTTGCAAAGTAAAAGGCTGGTGTTGTGATGGAGTACTGAAGTGAGTGTCCTCAAAGTGAGGCCTCAGCTTCCTCCAATCATCCTCCACCATGGATGCCTTTCTTTCTCTAACTGAGTTGCACTGTGCTCTCAGGGTCAGCCTCTGGCTACCTAAAGCTGGAGGCTGGGTCCCTTTTGTGGGCTTACTGGAGGGACAGGTCAGGTTTGGGGCCCTAAGGTCCCATGTTTGCCTGTGCCCAGCAGAATCCCTCTTGGGAGGTCCCTAACTACCTGTAAAGGGGATCCCTCAGGAATGTTTTTACCCATCACCTGGCTAGGGCAACTAACCAGGCAATCCTCATTCTTTTGAAGGGGGGGTTCTTGTGGACAGGGGCCCTCTTGGGGTCCACTGGCCTCCCTGACCTCTGCAGCCCTGGGCTGACTGAGGCAGGGTAGAGAGAGGCAGGCTACCTGCACCAGACTGGGTCCCACCTTGGAAGGGGCCACTGACATCAGAGGCTCTGCCAGGCCAGGCCTGGCTACCTCTGGGGCAGTTCCTTCACAAGGGGTGAGGTCAGATCCCTGAGGAGGCTGACCTTTTCCTAATGTCTGGGGAGAGGGAGACTTTTCTTCCTCCCCACTACTCTCTGTTTGTGTGGAGTGATCCATAGTTTCAGGCTTCACTACACCTATATCAGTCTGAGTGTGGGCTGAGACCATTACAGCCTTGCCAACCTTTTCAGGAAGGCACTCAGTTTGTGTTTGAGCTGTGACTGTCACAGCTCTGCCAATTTCTACAGGGAAGTCTGTCTGTGCCTGGGCTGTGGCTACCACTGCCCTTCCAACCTTTTCAGGGAGGAAAGCTACTTGGACAGGGGTTGTGACTGGCACAACCCCACTACCCTTTTTGGAAAGGCCTACCATTTTAGAATGGGTGTCTTGTTCAACTCCAGCCCAAGCTGAGAGTTCTAAGTCATTCCCCAGTAAGCAGTCCACAGGCAAGGTTGGAGACACTGCCACCCTTTTAGGGCCAGTGACACCTCCCCAGCTGAGACATACCTCTGCCATGGGATGACTGTTCTGTTTGCCATCAATGTTAGTTACCTGGTATGAGAAACCAGGCAAAAGCTGCTCAGAGGGAACTAGCCTATGGGCCACCATAGTGATGCTAGCTCCAGTGTCTCTGTAGGCCTCAGCTTTTCTACCATTGATGTAGGGTTCCTGTCTGTACCTACCCAAAGTGTTGGGACAGGCAGTGAAGTTGGCAAACCCCATGCCACCATCACAGACAAGAGTAGCTGCTGCAGGGGAATTGGCTAAGCCAGGATCCCCCTGTGTTCCCCAAGAAAACCCAACCAAATTTTTGGGGGCACTCCCACCACCTGGGGGATTACTGCTGACAGTAATAGGTGGTGTGACAGGAGTAGTTGGAGGAACAGTTTTGTTTTTAGCCTGTGGACAACTGCTGTCAGTTTTCCAATGCCCAGGTGTTTTACACACATGGCAGTAAGGCTTTTTAACTGTGGTAGAGGAGGGAGCCTGGGACCCACCACCCTGTGTGGAGTTTTGGGGCCCTGAGGAAGATTTCTCTTTTGCTTTATCCCCACCCTTCTCTTGAGGCTTGGTGGTATCTTTCTTTTGGTCACCACCCTGATTTTTAGGCCTAATCCTGGTCCTGACCCATTTATCTGCCCTCTTTCCCAATTCTTGGGGAGAGGTCAAATCTGAGTCTACCAGGTGTTGATGGAGAAGCTGGTTCTGACAATTACTAAGGATCTGCTCCCTCATAATCAAGTTGTACAATCCTGTATAGTCCTGCACCTTGCTGCCAGTTAACCAACCTTCCAAAGCCTTAGTGGCACAATCCACAAAATCAGACCAGTCCTGTGTCTGTGTCTTCTGGGTGTCTCTGAACAACAACCTATATTGCTCAGTGGTTAAGCCAAACCCATCTATCAGAGCACTCTTCAGGACTTTGTAATTGTTTGCATCCTCATCACTGACTGTGAGGAGCTTGTCTCTACCTTTGTCAGAAAAGGAGAGCCACAAGATAGCTGCCCACTGACTTTGGGGTACCTGCTGTACTTTGCAGGCCCTCTCCAAAGCAGTCATCCATTTGTGGATGTCATCCCCATTCTGATATGGGGGGACTATCTTGCTTAGGTTTCTATGGTCATAAGACCTATCCCTATCTCTAGGAATGTTGCTGCCACCAGTGGGTTCTGACCCACACAATTTTTGCTCTCTAGCCAGAGCAAGCTTCTCTTTGGCAAGGGCAATTTCTTCCCTCTGAATCCTCAGATTAGCTTCCCTCATTCTGGCTTTATGCTCCTTTCTCTCAGGTGAAGTCATTCCCCTGTGAGAGGAAGCATTAGAGATGCTAGAGACATGGGAGTGGATGGATTCCCTTGAAGGGGATCTGTCCCTCCTGCTTCTCTGTGAATGCCTACTTGTGGGTCTGTATGGGGGGACCCCATGCAAACTCCCATGTAAGCTTAAGTTAGCCTGGCTAAGTCTCCTTACTTGGCTCTGGCTGTCTACCTCCCCATCTGAAGCCCCATCTGACTCCTCTGTGGTGGGTAGACCCTCCTCTGCGCCTAGGGCACCTTCCTGAGATGCCCTCTGAGCATCATACTCCTCTAGGAGTTGTCTTAACTGAAGGAGGGTAGGGTTTGCACCCTGTTTTATTCCTCTGGAGGTACACAATTGTCTCATCTCCTGGAATGTTAAGGTATCATACCTAGAGGGGGTCTTCTGCAGACCTGCCCCTCCTGAGAGAGCATCTACTTGATCTCCTCCCAGAGGCATGATCTAGTGAGGGTGTGGTGTGTGCACCTACCTACACTAGTTGTTTCTACTAAACCTCTCTAGTAGTTGTAGTCAGGGTGTGTTACTCCCTTCACCCTACAACTACTAAGTCCAGTAGGACTTAAGTATAATAATCTATGTTATATGTACCTAGACAATATCTGTGTGATCTTTCAATTTAGTATCTCAAGATTACAATGGTATTACAACAGCAAGCTCAGATCCCAACCGCTGCTCACCAATGTGAGAAGTTGGCCTGATGTATGATGTCACTAGTTATAGTGTACACCTTATATCAGTCCAAATACCCTTATGGTGATTGGTTGTAAAGTCAACCTTATAGACCAGCTATCCTAGTGGTAGCATGGACAAGAGCAGTCTTAGGCTAAACTCTGAATGGCATGTGAAGCCAGCTGTGATACCATATATAATCCCTTGAATACCAAATGAAAGGACACCACAACAGATATATATATAAAATAAAGTGTATTTATTCTAAGCAAACCCTCAGCACTCTTTATGAGTTTAGAGGTAAGTACAACACAGTCTTATTAATGCATACAGTAAGTCACACAGGTAAGTAATACAGTTAGGCCCTAGGGGCCACGCAAACCATATACTAAGTAAGTGGTATAAGAACCACTGTCACGGAAATAGAATAGGCCTAGGCCTAGGGAATCGCTGGGGCTACACTACACTAGCGTTAGTTAGGAAGTGGGAGGCCCACGGGATTCGTGTGCAGAGTGGAAATACTCATGCGTAATGCGTAAAAGTCAATAGCAATGTTACAGTTTAGAAATAGATAGATTTAGGACACTTCCGGAGTAGCTAGGAAGTTGAGACTTGAAAACTAGACACTAGGATAGTCACTATCCTGATGAGCACCGGAGTACCCAAGTTACCTAGCCCACAGGCTGCGGGTGCATAGGGGTGAAGATGCGTCGTTTTCGTCGTCGACTCCTATGGATGCCTGAAGAAAGATGCTGACAGGCAGTCAGTGAAGAGTGTCCGGTGGATCCCAAGGCTGGGATCAAGAAGAGAAGAAACCTGCAAGCAGAAGGGACAGAGTCAAGGTCACTAGCCAGCGACCACGTGGAACCAGGAAGGAACCAGGCGATGTCGTGAAGAGTTGCAGGTGAAGGTGAAGCTTGTCGCTGCAGCCAGGAGGACCAGGAAGCGTCGAGGACGACCAGGACCAGGAGGCGAGCTGTCCCACGAAGGCTCTTGCTGTCGGCGGCGTCGAAGTTGGACTAGGACTCACCAAGCCTTGGCAAGCGGAACCCACGAAGAACAAGGGACTTGCTTCTGGTGCAGACCAGGAAGGTCTGGGGTGCTTCTTCTTTGCAGAGAAGCGGGAGCCAGTCTGGAGGAGCCAAACCAGCGCAGAAGATTTCAGGGAGCGTCGTCACAGAGGCCACTAGCCAGCGGGCAAGCAACCGGACAGACGCGGCAAGCAGGAAAATGCTAAAGGGCCCCACGCAGGACTCGTGGAGTGTGGGGGGCTGATCTTCGGTGCAGATGGTGCTTGGGGTTGGGGCTTCTCAATCCCCGGTGCACAACTTCGAGGGTACCTCAGAAGCTGCGCTGTAAGTTACTAGCCACTTTTCCCAGGTAGCCGGTCCCACGTCGCTCGTCGCCTCCACGGATCTCAGCTCTGCTGCAGATGTGGATGAGGGTCGGAGAAGTCTGGAAGTCAAGGCTCTGGTCGGGCTCTGCAGTCGGTTCCTCGTAGAACGGTCGCAAAGCAAAGGGTAGTCTCTTGATGGTGCCTGTTTGCACAGGGTAGCCACTCCTTGGCTACAAGGGAGATTCTTCAGTCTTCTTCTTTCGTCGAATGTCGAAGGTCCAGAGTTTCTGTTCAGTTTTGCAGGTTCAGGATAATCTAAAGTCTTGAGGCCCAACTCCCACTCTTATACTAATCTGGGGGGCTGGGATACCTGCTAGGTCACGCCTTATGGGTGGGACCTGGGAGGGGGTGGTTACACCCACTTCCCTTTGTCCAGTTTCGCGCCAGAGCTGGGGCTGGAGTGCCCCAGCGCCGGTTTGAACTGGACTATGCAAGGAACACCTTGTGTGCCCCAGGCATGTCTCATTCCTTTCAGCCCACCCTGCCCCAATACACTAAAGGCTGTCTGGGGAGGTGCTAGCACCTCCCCAAGCAGGAAACCTATTGTCCAGGCCTCCCTGGCTGGGATCACTCCCAGCTGCAGGAGGTCAGACTTGTGTCGTGGCAGCAGCATCCATCTTGTGATGCTGAGGCTTTGGTCAGAGGTTACACAGCAAAGTAGGATTTTAACATGTCTCTCCCTCTAGAAGGGGGGAATAATATCCTCATCACCAGAAATGGTATGGGGGTATTATTCCAAAGTGTTAGACACCTTACACGACATGTTTTGATACAGCCCAACCATAGTTACCATAACCGTTTAAGATTATAAGGCACTTTAAGAGTATATGGTAGGCTATATCATAGAACAGCTATAAGGACATGGTTCCGAAAGCTGCAGACAGGCTCAGCTCATGCTAGAGCACCATCTCACATGTTACCAAGCACTCTGCCTCCAGGATTGTTAAGGCCTGCCATAGGAGTGACTGATAGGTACACATGTGTCTATATATAAGGGCAGATATAGGCATACTATATCTAAGCAAGGGGTGATTACACGACCTTGCCCCAGCTGAGTGATCAGCCAGTTGTGTCTGATTGGAAGGCCAGACCAGGGGTGGCATAATACATGCTGCAGCCCCTGGGAGGCCCAGGGTACACCTATGCCCTGGGTACCTAGGGTACACTATACAGGGTCCAATAAGGTGATCCTTACCAATTGGGTATGTACCTAGGGTACATGGAGTCCATTTTACAGAGAGAGCAGACAGCCTGAGACCCTGAATGGCAGGATCTCAGGCCAACTAAGTCGAAAAACCAGCTAGACACTAGACAAAAAGTTGGGGGTAACCATAGTCAGATATCCACCTTCCTACAGGTGGGACCTGGGAGGGGGTGGTTACACCCACTTCCCTTTGTCCAGTTTCGCGCCAGAGCTGGGGCTGGAGTGCCCCAGCGCCGGTTTGAACTGGACTATGCAAGGAACACCTTGTGTGCCCCAGGCAGGTCTCATTCCTTTCAGCCCACCCTGCCCCAATACACTAAAGGCTGTCTGGGGAGGTGCTAGCACCTCCCCAAGCAGGAAACCTATTGTCCAGGCCTCCCTGGCTGGGATCACTCCCAGCTGCAGGAGGTCAGACTTGTGTCGTGGCAGCAGCATCCATTTTGTGATGCTGAGGCTTTGGTCAGAGGCTAACATTGAAGTATGATTTTAACATGTCTTTCCCTCTAGAAGGGGGGAATAATATCCTCATGTCCAGAAATGGTATGGGGGTATTATTCCACAGTGTTAGACACCTTACACGACATGTTTCGATAAAGCCAAACCTTAGTTACCATAACCGTCTAAGATTATAAGGCACTTTAAGAGTATATGGTAGGCTATATCATAGAACAGCTATAAGGACTTGGTTCCGAAAGCTGCAGACAGGCTCAGCTCATGCTAGAGCACCATCTCACATGTCACCAAGCACTCTGCCTCCAGGATTGTTAAGGCCTGCCATAGGAGTGACTGATAGGTACACATGTGTCTATATGTAAGTTAGGTATAGGAATACTACACCTAAGCAAGGGGTGATTACACGACCTTGCCCCAGCTGAGTGATCAGCCAGTTGTGTCAGAATGGAAGGCCAGGCCAGGGGTGGCATAATACATGCTGCAGCCCCTGGTAGGCCTAGGGTACACCTATGCCCTGGGTACCTAGGGTACACTGTACAGGGGCCAATAAGGTGATCCTATCCAAATGGGTTATGCACCTAAGGTACATAGTATTAATTTAGAGAGAGAACAGCAGGGCTGTGGGTCTGATTAGCAGGCCCACAGCCACATCTAAGTCGAAAACCAGTAAAGCAAAAGCAAAAAGTGGGGGTGAACATAGAAAGCAGACCCTACTCTCCTACATCAGTGTTCTACTGTGCCGTAGGGGTACGTGTGACACGCACCATACCCACGCATTCATTGCGTGTGTACGGTCCGTATCACAGTTCTACTGTGCCGTAGGGGTACGTATGGTACGCACCGTACCCACGCATTCATTGCGTGTGTACGGTCCGTATCAGTGTTCTACTGTGCCGTAGGGGTACGTGTGACACGCACTGTACCCACGCATTCATTGCATGTGTACGGTCCCAATCACTGTTCTACTGTGCCGTAGGGGTACGTATGGTACTCACCGTACCCACGCATTCATTGCGTGTGTACGGTCCTTATCACTGTTCTAATGTGCCATAGGGGTACGTGTGGTACGCACTGTACCCACGCATTAATTGCGTGTGTACGGTCCGTATCACAGTTCTAATGGTGCCATAGGTGTACGTGTGACACGCACCGTACCCACGGATTCATTGCGTGTGTACGGTCCGTATCACTGTTCTACTGTGCCGTAGGGGTACGTGTGAAAAGCACCGTACACATTCACGCCCCCCCAAGGGACCAGACCCTGGTGGTAATGTATGGCCTCCATATTATAGGTTTGGCTTTGAGTATGGGTTATGTTTCCTGCCCCTCACCTCCACCATGGCCCCTGGGTGTTGTTTTCACCTTCTGCAGCATGTGCGGCGGGTGCGGTGCACTAGGTCGTAGGCCAAGAGGACCGGGATGACACGTACGACGGAGTTCATGGCGTGTACGTCGCGTACCGGGGCTCCGTTTGTAGGATTCTGCTTTCCCGGCTGTTTTTCGCTCCCGTAATCAAAGAGACGTACGGAGTGCCGTAGGGACGAATCGTACTTGCTGGGCCAGAAACCGCTGCTTAAATACGTCCGGACGTCGCGTACAAGCAGTTCTGGATCAGAATCGTTATTGTTTTTTAGCCGTATGGTCTTTTGTACGATTCGTACGGAAAGCGGCTTTCTATACGAATGGTACTTCCTAGGTTGTAAGATGAGTTTACCGGGTATGAGTCGTACGGAGAAAACGCTCCGTACAACAATTCGTACAGCCTTTTCCCAGGATCGGAATCGGCCCCTTGGTTGTAAGTGCTGGTCTATATCTTTCCCTATCAGCTCATGTATAGAGTTACATGTGCTAACAATAAGTCTGAAAGGTGGCTTTGTTGGATTTTTGTGTATTTTGGGCACCATATATAGCGTTTACCACTCAAGCCAACATTATGTAAGAACAATAATCGATTTACGGAGCGATGGCACGGCATTCTAAATAAATGCTCACTGGAGTTAATACTCTTAATAGTCGAAGAATTATCAAAACTTCTAGCAGAACTAGAAAATGAAGTTTCACAACTCAAACATGCTCAATGACAGAACACAATTGTTGGCACCAAAATACGTCACTAGTACTACAGAGGAACGACCAGTATTTATGTCCAAATATTCAACTAGAAGTGCAAAAATCAAACAAACAATTTGTAAACATTGGCAAATACTTCAGACAGAAAGTGACTTTAAAGACATATTCCATTCTCCACCTATTTTTGCTTACCAATGCACAAAAAATCTTAAACAACTACTTAATGAGAAATTTCAGTTACCTGCACCAACCTACAAGGGGACAGTCCCATGCCATAACTGTGGAAATTGCAATAGTATAGTTAAAGGCAACATATTAACCCATCCCACTCAAGGCACTCCCATTAAAATGAAAGTTAACACCACATGCGACATTACTAACGTAGTATACTTGCTCAAATGCCCATGCGGTTTAGCCTATGTGGGCAAAACAGAGCGCAAGATTAAAACAAGGTTGACGGAACACTGAAGTTATATATGGACTAAAAACCTTAAATCATTTGTGGCTACCCATTTTGCAGAAATGAATCATAACGTCAGTCAACTACGTTATATGGTATTTGAAAAAATCACGGAATGTGAAGGAAGAGACAATAGGGAATGTTTGTTTCAACGCAAACTTTATTGGATACACAGATTGAACTCTCTTCACCTGAAAGGGTTAAATGAAAGACTGGAATTTAGTTGTTTTCTATAAGATATTCAGAATTTTAAGTTGAATTATTTTTTTGATCTCTCCGGTTTCTTAAATTGCGTTTACATTGGTATTTCCATTGCTTGGTTTGATCTCTCTTGATTGTTATTTCCATCCACCTCATTTAACTTTTCTTCCTTATTACACATTCACACCTAGATAGCTGCACGCACTCATTTTTATTTCTATTTTTCTTATTCTTTCACTTAGACTCTACACCGTGGCTTACTCGTGTTTTCTTTGTTGCCTTGGTTACACCCGTAGTCTGTTTTCAGCCTTGTTACACACGTAGTCTGTTTTCAATAATTGTTACTTCACGTGGTGCACTTTCGGTACACGCGTATTTACATCCGGGTTAGAATAGGTTCTACCTCCCTCGCGGCGTTTACCGTAACAAACTTTCTTGACGGCACACTGGGTTACTACAGATCACAAGTATGCACAAGCAGATATTACTTTTTCATTTCACTTTCACAGTTTCCCGTAGAGCAACACCAGGTTAGAGCGTTTTTTTGCACGAGCCTTTTACACCGTTTCCCTACGTGTTTATAGTCAATATCCCGTAGACTGGCACTTGGTTGACGCACAATCCACTCATGGTGGCACAACCTCTTTTTTTTTTTTATATTCTTTTTATTTGCATTTTCAACAACAAAACACAGACAAATCTCTGCAGTGTAAGTATAAAATGAAATTGACAGCACAGCTCCCCACCAAAACAACAGTAGCAACATGACAACTAGGTGCCAACCCGTCATTGCTCAATAGGTCTCGTACGGCCCCCCCACCCCCGCCCACACCCAACCCGCACATCTCCCACTTCATATTCGATGACCTCAGCACCCCAAGATGTAACCGGTTCCCGGCTCCTTCCGGCCACCATCAGTGCATAGCCTGTTTCATATTGCTTGAATCGTAGTTTGAGTCAACCAGCGTGTGAAAGGCTCCCATATGTCCTTCGGCCGTGAACGCACTGGTATGAGCTCCCCGTACAAGGCGAGTTGTGTCTGGCAGTATACCACGCTTCTAACCCATTCCCTAATTGTAGGTGATGTGATAGCTCCCCAGTGCATCGCAACCTGCCGTTTGACCAGCAGAATTAGCATGGCCGGCAATTTGCGGTGTTTAGGCTTGACCATGTGTAAGATCCCTAGTAATGTAGTCTGCGGAGTGCATGGGATCAGTAGGCCGGTAATTGCACACACCAGCTCCATCACCCGTATCCAGAAGGAGGCCAACGTGGGACATTCCCATGCCATATGTAAAAATGTAGCTCCGCGTGCATTACAGCGCCAGCAGTTATCTGTGTCCCTCAACCCCATGCGATGAAGCCGACTAGGAGTGCGGTATATCATGTGTACGTATTTAAAATGTATCAGTCGGAGACGATAATTAGGGGAAAGGGTCTTAAGCAGTCTACAGCATATATCCCAGTGGTCGTCAGTGATTTCGGTTCCCAATTCCGTATCCCACATGCAGCGCGCCGTTGGGACCACAATCGGATGGGTGTTTTGCATGCAGCCATACAATCGGGACACAAATTTACGCCCCGATTCCACATTGAGCACATTCTCCAGGGCCATCAAGTCCGGCGGCGGCGCCGGTAATGTAGGAAACAGCTTCTGACAAGTATGGCGCCACTGATAATAGAGCAGTGTGTCAAGCATCGTCGGTGCCTCCGCACCACACAATTGGTCCAGCGTGATGAAGGTGTCGCCCGGGAAGAGGTTCCCCCCAGTTCCAAGGCCGCGTGCTGCCGCGCGTTCCCCAGTTTTCATGTTTTGCAGCGGGGGCCACATGGGGTTCCCGCGCAGGGTCACCGATTTGGCATAGAGATGGTCCAACTTGGCTCGGCGACGCAACCCCTCCCAGGCCCATTTAAGCGCGTGCACAGTGTCAATGTCTTTGCATCTCCTCTTGTGCGGTGCTTAGAGGGCCGTGCTGAGCGGCAGCGGGGCAGCCCTATCCGCCTCTATCGCCACATGCGGCTGGAACGGCGTAGGGTGCACCCAGTAGTGCAAGAACTGCGCCTGTGCGCAGTAGGCATATAACGTGAAATCCGGTGCTGCCAGGCCACCTTGTCTCCGTGGGAGAGTGAGGGTCTCCCAGGCCACCCTCGGCTGCCTTCCACCCCACGCCAATTCTATCATCCGCGAACGCACTTGGTTCAGGAAATGTGCAGTCAGGGGCAGCGGGATGTTGACGAATAAATAGAGTAGCTTGGGCAGGATGACCATTTTTGCCACCGCTATTCGCCCTGCCAGCGAGAGGGGCAAGTGTTTCCAGCGACTAACCTTTTCCTCTACCCATGTAAGTGCACGTCCATAGTTTTCTGTCCACAATTCCTGCATGTCCGTGCTAATCCATATCCCCAGGTATCGTACGGGGCCAGTCGCCCATTTCAACGGGCAGTTCGGAGTGAAGCGGTACGTCCCAGTCGTCAGGGGTATAATGACCGACTTCTCCCAGTTTACAGTCACCCCCGATAGCCGGCCATAATTCACCAACTCTCTCGTCATGGGGGAGAGATTTTCATGAGGATCGACCACGTAAAGTGTGATGTCATCCGCGTACATAGAGACAGTCAGTGCCCGGGACGAGAACCCGATGCACCTGGCCGCATGGCGTTGCCTAATCCGGGCCGCCAATGGCTCGGTGGCGATCGCAAACAGCAGGGGTGACAGGGGGCAGCCCTGTCTCGTTCCCCTGTTGATGGTAAAGGGCTCAGAAACAAGCCCGTTCACTCGCACTCTGGCAGTGATGGTAGTGTAAAGTAATCTAATGTAGTGAATAAAAGCCTCACTCATCCCCATTCGCTGAAGTAAAGGAAACAGGAATCCCCATTCCAGGGAATCGAACGCTTTCGTGGCGTCCAGTAGCACCGCTGCGGCCTTTATGTGTGGGGCCAAATAGTGCAGCACCCCAAAGAGGGTTCGAAGGTTGTGAGACGTGGAGCGGCCCGGCACAAATCCGGACTGATCTGGGCGTATCATAAGTGGCAGTACCGGCTGTTTGGTGGCACGACCTCTTGATTTCACCAGCACTATCATGATTAGTGGTTTTTTGGACTTTCTAACACACTCTGTTTTTTCTATAAAATTTAAAAACTTTCGGCATTCTTCCGAATTTTGAGCACCTAGCAGCTTCCCTCCCACTGTTTTACCGATTTCGTTTTTTCACTGGCACGAGTGATTCTTTCTTCACCCAGTGATTTTTCCACTGCACGGATTTCCACTGCATTAATCTTCAGTCTATGCGCATTCTTGGAATTCTTGGTTTTTTGAAAGTATTACTTTCCTTTCCTTTCAGAACTCCCCCTGACGAAGGGCCAAAGCCCGAAATGCATCGGGGATACATATAAATTTCTGTGATGTAACAGCATACATGTTTACGTCTCAAGATGTATCACATTGTTTTTTGGATTGGATAAAGATACTAGGGGTGGGCGGAATTTGCGGAATTAACCTTCGCAAATTATCGCGAGAATGTTTAAAATTATCGCAAACAAGCAGAAATATCGCGAAGATGCGGAAGTTTTTTTCCGGCATGTTCGCGAGATTTTCTGCATGGTTGCGGGTCGCCAACTTACCCATGTGGTTGCTTGCGGGCGCGGCCATCTTGTTTTGAGTTGTTCTCGCGGTGCATGATCGCGAGAAGAAAGACGTGATCGCGCGACGCATGACGTCACTGCGGGCACGAACTGTCGCGAGACAGCGCAAATGGCTAAAAACAATACAACATCTCATGGAGAACGCGACCTGATCAAGAAAACTTGTCGGCGAACGCAGGGATTCAGGTAAGGCGATCGCGCGCGCGCGAGAATGTATTATTTTACAGCGCGAGCAAGAAACAAATTATCGCCAAGCTGCGGAAACCGGAATTTTTGACATTTTCGCGCTCTCCGCGGAACGCAAAAATGTCAAATTATCGCAATTTCCGCGAACGGAACGAAATTTTTGCCCAGGCCTAAAAGATACTGAGAAAATATATCCACATGGATACTGTATGAATTGACTACCAGATGAATACTTTTTCTTTGTTGGAAATTGCAAATTTATTTTGTAGAAGTTTTACATCAAGCAACACGTTCTCCAAGGAGTGCTTCAGATGAAGCCCTTCCCGAGGAAGGGTATACTCTTTCCATTTTCAGTCCATCACCTCAACGAACAGGAGGTGATTATCTTTGGCACCCTAATTCGGATTACTTTTTTTCGAAGAAGATATTGTACATTGAGTTTATACATTGGAGTGCTACGGTTCTTCCACATCTTGATCTTTCAGCTATTCCCATGTGACCTTCGTCCTCCTTGATCATAGCCTCATATTTTATACACTCTTCCCACACTTGTGCTATGGAATCTGAGCAATGATGGCTTATAGGTGAAGCAAGAGAGCTGCCACTTCCATCTCATTGACTGAAGTTCAGAATGCTTCATATGAGGTGGATGTGCTACTAAACACTGTTGTTGAGGTTTATGGCCCATTTAATACTGTCTACTGTTATTTGAGAATACTGGCGATTCCAGCCTGACAACGGGGATATATTCAAGCATGGGGATATATGAAAGCTACCAATGCTAGGGAACTAGAGTTAAAGATAAGTAAATAATTTCTTCAACCGTAGGCGGAAAAATGCGTAGAGCTTGTCGGTCTGTAGTGGCCATTGTTTTCTTATCTCTCTAAGAGGATTTAAGTGTGTTTTGATAGGACTGTCCAGAATGCATAATGTCTGTTTTTCCAGTAATTCTTGTAATTAAATCTTAAACCTTGTTTTCAGAACCCATACGATCTGAAGGCGATTGCATGCCAGAGCAGCAATTGTGTAACATCTCTCTTCAGGAACGCTTGCAGAATCAGAAGCAGACATTGCCGCCATCATCACATTCGCTGCGACCCAGCATTGCCTCATCCTTTTCTCTTCACATTGGTCAGCTTGGCTCCATAACCTTGCCCAGCCATGCACAGTTCTGATTTTATAATATATGGTCTCATATTGGCTTAGGACTGCTACTCTTCACTATATAAGCATCAGAGAACCATAAGCACATACAGGAACTACAGCTTGGATTGCATGGAACCACAAATGTGGCACCTTTTGGTAGAAATATTTCTGAAGAGCAAATGCAGGGATTTAAACATTGGCAGCTGGGGCAAAAGATCTTGCAAGATCATGGTATGGTGTTAGTAATGTTTAGCAGTTTCTTACCAAACGTTAGGTTTCAGATAGCTGAGCCATGCATATATACAGATATATAATGAAAACATGGGCTTTTTTTACCCAGCAAACATGAATTGTATCCACAGTAGTAGAGGATGAGGCATCAAGAGGCATTTTTCTTCAGAGAATACTCACGTGTCTATATATACTGCTGAATTCATGAAGTGCAATTTAAATATTTTAGAAACCATACCTGCAGAGGGCTATCATGCCAGGGGTCTAACAGCAGATGTTATCTGAGGATCAAGACATTACCATAACAGGTGGCCTTGATTACAGACCACGATGTGAGAGAGGATCCTATCACCCGAGAGCAATGACTAATTTTTAATAGGAATGTTAACTAAAAGTCATAACCTTAAAGTAATGCCTCCAGTTTGCTGGATTGAATTGCATTTAATTTGTCATTAAAAAGAAACTAATTGAACTAATGTAATAACATATGTCTACATTCTTTTACAAACCTTGTGTAAACCAAACAAAATAAAACAATAAATGTAGCCAAACTAGTATCAGCCTCAAGAGACTGAAAAGGGACATTCCTCCTATATGGGAACTGACAATACCAGAAGCTGTCATGCATCACAGTGGCAACTAACTCATTTATCTTTTTCTGCTCCTACTACGCTCTATCTTATTTATGTTTCAGACTGGAAGAACGGAACAGACTTCATTTTGTGTTTGGTGTATATTTTGAGTAATGCTGTATTTTCCACAGTTTTGACTGGATTTTAAGATTTTGATTAATCAATATGCATTCTTCCATCATTAAGTGCAACTCCTGTGACAAACAGAAGTAAAACACTTTCTGTGTAGTCTGCTAGACTTTTACCAGTGTTACCAGTCGAAAAGTGTATTTTTTGTTCTAAAATGTGACCTACCACACAGAAACACAGGGAAAATATGAGGCTACACTGCAGTGAAGAGGCAGCCAGGAAACACCAAAAAGCCTAGGAGCAGCCACTCAAGAAGTCTGGTTGACCCCCAATCAGTCCTCTGTGAGGGCACCCACAGATGCCTAGAAATTGAAGCTTGCCTTTCCTAGTCGAAGACATTGATTATTATACTTATGAAATAAGGTAACCATCTGCCAACTGTCTTAAGACAGAGATGACTGAAAATAAAGAAGCATTTGGCAAGAACATCATCTTAGATGTTGTGACATTGAATATCAACTCATGCTTCACTGTTGGGAACATCTGGCAAGACAACTTCTTTCCATCTGTAGCTCATAGTTCCCATGTGCATACTCTGTGACTAGGTAGGGTGCTAAGGTAATTTCAGTCTGGTGTTCTCCAGCTCCATCTCTTTTCAGGCATCTCACATGGGGGTCCTGTGTCTGTTCTGCTCAAAGCACCTGTAAGAATGTGTCTTCAGCCACACTAAAGAAGGTTCCATCCTATAGGAAATACACCATTCCCAAAAAAGGAAGAATCCATATCCTATACTTGAAGATGAGAGCATTCTAAGAAATTCCATCTCAAATCCATGCAGCAAGAAGGAAGCTTAGACCCAGTTGTCACAACTTCTATGGGAGATGCTTTGCTCGTTGTCAAGCATACTATGAGTCAGTCAAATATACTTTAATTTGATTCATTAAAAATCATAAAATGATGGAGAACCATTGTGGAACACAATACTTTAAGTGTACATTTTTAAAAGCATATTATTAAAAAGACCTTAAGGTCATAACCGCGAATGGTGGGCAACTAGTTGAATAAAAATATTGACAGGTGTATCAGTGCAATTAAAGAATGTGTAACTACGAGTTATTATTAGGCTACTTGAATTGAGTCACTTTTTTCAATTTTTTTTGTCGCGATTTTCCAAAATTTTATGGTTCTACAAGACAGGGGAATCGACAACCCTTCGAGACACCTGATGACTGCTGCTCTGCATGTTCTAATATGTTCCTTCCTTAGCACCTCCCGAAGGATATTTTTTCGAGTTTCTAATAAAAAAGGGCAAGTACATAATAGGTGTATAATGACTCATCCCCTTGTCCACAAAGGCGGCATTCCTAGGATGGCCATGTGTGTTTCCATTTCGGGGTCAGATCCTTTGAAGGAAATGACCCCATTCGTAGCAGCGTCAGATAGTGCTTTTTCTGGTGGGAGAAGTGTTCAGTCAGATACGGTTGCGGCTTCAGATTCTGGTAGGCATGTATCACAGCCTAAGCGTGATGTTTTTTTGCAAAGGTGGTTTTGTCCGTTAATAGAGAAATCCGCTTGATGGCATTATTCACAACGCTTTTAAAACCGGAGTACGTTGCCGGGGTAAACCAGGCCTCCTCTAGCTGTAATGCCGACAGGGATTCCTTCAAAACTGTTGTGGTTGAATTGACTAGCCTTACTTGATTTTCAATCTCTACCCAACAGTGGTGGGCTAGGGTGTTGTCTTAAGCTTCCCTCATCCTCCAGTAATACTTTACTAGTGCGCCTTGTCTGACCGGGATCTCGTTTCTTAATCCATATTCTAAGCGGATTTGTGCCTGTGAGGTATGTAGCAGTATTAAAAACAATCTCTTAAAAAATGTGGATTGTGCTGTGTTTAAAACTGTGGCATATTTAATATTTAGAATTTCCAAGCCATAAGAGATGGAGAGTAGCAATTTTGCTGCAATCACTTTTAGCAGATGGCCGTAGAGCAGCCTATGAGCTTTTTTTTTTTAAGATCTTAAAAGCGAACAACAATTGTTTGGCTTTCATGCATCCTTGGTGCAAATGTAGCTTAAAGTTAAGCTTGCAATCTAGCTGAAGACCTAAGTATTTGTAGGAAACTACTCGGTCAGTGGTTGCTCACCCAATTTCCAGAAAAATGTAAGCTTTTTCATTGTTTTATTGCATTTAGAGAAGCATATCACTTTTGTTTTTTGGTGGTCCGCATATTGGAGACATGGTGTCGGTATTTTGCCCAATTTTGGGGGATTGGCTTGAATTAACCGAAGGCGCTTATCAAGATCGGAGGTGTAAATGTTGAATAGACAGGGCGCTTACACGCAACCCTGTATCTGAAAGAAACACGTTAGTTAGATTCCTCACCTTAGAATATCCCCAGGCGTCAGACTGGATCCGGAAGATTTTTCGTCAGCAATACCCCTTGCGCGTCGCTAGGCATCGTCTGCGGCTCCGCGTCCGTCGTCGGCGTCGTGAGCCGGAATGACGTCGTCGGAGTACTTAGACGCCGCCCTCGCGCACTGACGTCAGTTCTTCTTTTTTCCGCGCCAGTAAGCGCAGATCCGGGAGAGCTACCCCTTTAGTCACTTTTTGACTAACTTTTTTCGATCCTTTTTGATCTTGTCTCGACTCCGGTGCCGGTAGGATGCCTGGTTTTAAAGCCTGTGCTGACTGCAGCCGCTTGATGTCGGTTACGGACCAACACCGCCGGTGCCTTTACTGCTTGGGCCTCGACCACGACGCGGCGTCGTGTGCGGACTGCAAGGCCCTGACCTCGAAGGCTAGACGGGAGCGGTCCCGTAAGCTTCTCGAGCTTCGCCACTCGGCTCCGTGCCCCTCTCGATCCCGGTCCAGGAGGAGGTCCAAGGATCGGTCGCGGAGCCGCAGCCGACGTCATCATCGATCGTCTGGCTCCAAGTCTTCGGGTAAGTTGAAGCACTCCAAGAAGTCCAAGAGGCAACACCGCTCTTCGGACTCCCCTCGCCGGTCGCGCGACTCGGCCGAGGGTCAGGGTGGTTCCACCCCCGCGGCTCCAGCGGAGCCGCAGGTGCCGCGCAAGTCCCCATACCCGCCGGTCCCTGGGACTGATGCGACGCCGGCGGAAGTCAGTGCCTTCCTCTCGGCCATGAGGAACCTGGCTCCACCGTCGACGCCCGCTGGCGCGCCTTCGGGCCCCGCGGACCCGACTGGGCAACCTTGCCTGCCGGCGGCTCCGGCCCCGGCGCCGTCGACGGCTCCGGCCTCGACGCCGCAAGTGCCCGAGGGACCCGTTCCCGAGTTCCCGCCGACGCCGGTCGACCTCGTCACGCCTCCTCCGCCGGCGTCGACACCGGTTCCACCCCCGACGCCGGCTCCGCTCGGCGTCGAGCCCCGTTTCAGCCCCGGTCCGGGCCCGGCGCCGTTACGGCATCGATGGACGCCGCGTTCGGCGCCGCTGGAGACACATTTTGTCTATTGCCCGGCTCCGATTCTTCCTCCTGCATACCAGGAATCGGATGATGGGGGCGAATGGGAGGGATCCGAGGATCCTATGGCCGCTCAGGCTCAACTGTCACAGGACTGGGCAGATGAACTGGGGGAGGCCAGTGGTCTGGATACCTCTCCAGACAATGGATTCATCTCTCCTCCGACTGTGGCTTCGGAGGAGGGTGCTGCTTTCTCTGTGGTGCTGCGCAAGGCGGCCGCAGCCCTTGGGCTCGAGCTACCTGCCGTGGCTGTGAGGACTAACGTCCTCACTGAGGTGCTTCAGTCTGCAGCAAGCTCCACTGAGCCTTTGCTGCCATTCAATGAGGCCCTCACTGACGTTCTGCAGGGCACCTGGTCCAAGCCCTCCACAGTCCCTCCTGTGGACAGGAACGTCGCCAGGCGCCACCGTCCTGCTCCGGGCGACCCCAGTTTTCTGTCCCAACACCCTACCCCCGAGAGCCTGGTTATCCAGGCCTCTACCTCCCAATCCTCCTTCCCGACCGCTCCGCCGGACCGGGATTCCAAGAGACTGGAACAGTTCGGCAAAAAGCTGTTCTCCTCCCTTAGTTTGGGCCTGCGGTCTTTGAACACCGCCTGTCTCTTGGACCGTTATTCCCACTCTCTGTGGGATACGGTGGAGGACGTGCTGCCCCTGTGTCCGGAGGAGGTCCAGACACGACTTACCCAGGTTCTGGCCGATGGGAGGGATGCAGCACGACATGCTATCAGATGTGGGCTTGACACTACGGACTCGCTGGGTAGGGCGATTTCTACCTCGGTGGCGCTTAGACGTCACGCCTGGCTGCGGTCCACGTCTTTTTCGGGCGATGTCCAGAGCACCCTCATGGACATGCCCTTTGATGGCACTCGCCTATTCAGCGAGAAAGCGGACAGTGCGCTGAATCGCTTTAAGGACTCCCGGGCTACGGCCAAGTCCTTGGGCCTCTCGGCACCGCGGTCGCAAACTTCCGCCTTTCGCCCCTTTCGTGGCCAAGGAAGGGGTGCCTCCTCACGTACGCCTAGCCACCAGCCGCAGAACCAACCTGCGCGTGGTCGCGGACGTGGTTTCCGCCGAGGCGGTTCTGGAGGACGACGCGGTCAGCCCACATCCACCCCGGCAGCATCCGCCTCAAAGCCTTCCTAGTCCGAGCTTTCAGGCCCATTCCACGCCAGTGGGCGGCAGAGTTCGCCATCACCTGCTCCACTGGCGGTCCATCACATCGGACAGGTGGGTGCTGCAAATCGTCCGAAGGGGCTACTCCCTCCCCTTCGAGACGACCCCTCCAGCCATGCCACCGCAGCACCACCGTATCTCGGGGGATCATTTGAATTTTCCCCACGAGGAAGTTTCGGCCCTCTTGGCCAAGGGGGCCGTCGAGCGCGTTCCGAGCCCAGAAGTAGGTCGTGGTTGTTATTCCCACTACTTTCTGGTTCCCAAGAAGGGCAAAGGGGGCCTACGCCCTATCTTGGACCTCCGGAACGTCAATGCCTTCCTCCGGAAGGAAACGTTCAAGATGTTAACTTTGGCTCAGGTTCTAGCTGCCCTAGACCCTGGAGACTGGTTGGTAGCGTTGGACTTGCAGGACGCATATTTCCACATCCCCGTCCTGCCGGCCCACCGGCGTTACCTGCGGTTCACGGTGGGCCAAGAGCACTTTCAGTTTACCGTGCTCCCCTTCGGCCTCACCAGTGCCCCTCGGGTGTTCACGAAAGTGATGGCGGTGGTCGCAGCTCATCTGCGCAGAGCAGGGGTTCCAGTCTTCCCCTATCTCGACGACTGGTTGTTGGAGGCGGGCTCGCCCCAGACAGTCGTCTCCCACCTCCAGACTACGGCGGATCTCCTGCATTTGCTGGGATTTTCCATCATCGTGCCGAAGTCACACCTGAGTCCCTCTCAGAAGCTCCTCTTCATCGGAGCGGTTCTCGATTCGGCGCAGTTCCGGGTCTATCCGCCGGAACAGCGGGTCCGGGATATTCAGGCCCTGATTCCCATCTTTCGGCCTCTATCCTGGATTTCGGTCAGGCTAGTGTTGCGGCTTCTGGGGCTGATGGCCTCCTGCATCCTACTAGTGCATCACGCCAGGCGGCACATGCGGGCTCTGCAGTGGGACCTGAAGTTTCAGTGGGCCCAGCATCACGGCAACCTGTCCGACCATGTCTTGATCTCGGAGGGCACTGCACAGCAGTTGCAGTGGTGGCTCACGGACCGCGATTGGGTCAAGGGCAAGAGCCTCTCCCTTCCCCAACCGGAGCATGTCGTAGTGATGGATGCGTCCCTCCTGGGATGGGGTGGCCATATGGGAGAGGCCGAGATCAGAGGCCTCTGGTCTCCGGCGGAGTCTCGTCTCCACATCAACCTGTTGGAGTTGAGAGCGATCCGGCTTGCACTGAAAGCCTTCCTTCCCTCTGTCCGGGGAAGTGTCGTGCAGGTGTTCACGGACAACACCACCGCCATGTGGTATTGCAACAAACAGGGCGGGGTGGGGTCGTGGACACTTTGTCAGGAGGCTCTGCGCCTCTGGACATGGCTGGAACACCAGGGCGTCACCCTGGTGGTTCAACATCTGGCGGGCTCTCTGAACGCCAGAGCAGACGAACTCAGCCGCCGGTGCATGATGGATCACGAATGGCGTCTGAACTCCGAAGTGGCACAAGGTCTCTTTCAGCAGTGGGGAGAGCCTTGGTTAGATCTATTCGCCACCGAAGAGAACCCGCAATGTCAGTAGTTCTGCGCGTTGGAATTTCCAAGGCGGCACTCGCTCGGCGACGCTTTTCGTCACGAGTGGAGTTGCGGTCTGTTGTACGCCTTTCCGCCTATACCACTTCTGCCCAGAGTGCTGAAGAAGATCAGGCGCGACCGGGCCCAAGTCATCTTGGTGGCTCCGGATTGGGCACAAAGGTACTGGTATCCCGAGCTACTCAGTATGTTGACCGATCCTCCGATACGTCTGCCCCTTCGGGAGGATCTTCTGTCGCAGCAGCAGGGGACGGTCCTCCAACCGAACCTGTCCAGCCTCCACCTCCATGCGTGGAGATTGAGCGGCGGCAGTTGATGCCATTTGACTTGCCTCCTGAAGTCTGTGATATCATTCTGGCAGCCAGGCGTCCCTCCACAAAGACGGTATACGCCTGCCGGTGGAACAAATTTGTGGCATGGTGCACAGCAAAGGCTGTGGATCCCCTTTCCGCCCCTCTTTCTGAGGTTCTCCTCTTTCTTCTTTCTTTGGCCCGGCAGGGCTCTGCCCTGGGCACCTTGAAAAGAGATCTTGCTGCCATCTCTGCCTTCTTGCGGCTTCCTGATCAGCCTTCTCTTTTCAAGTCCCCTGTAGTTACACGCTTTCTAAAAGGCATTACTCACACGTTCCGTCCTGTCCCTTTTGTAATGCCTCAGTGGGACTTGAATCTTGTTCTCACATTTCTAATGTGCGCTCCCTTTGAGCCTCTTCATAATTGTCCTCTTCGTCTGCTGACGCTTAAGACTGCTTTTCTGGTAGCCATCACCTCGGCTAGACGGGTGAGTGAGCTCCAGGCTTTATCTTCAAAGCCTCTTTTTCTCTCTGTTCATCCGGACAAGGTTGTCCTTCGGCCTCGTCCCTCCTTTCTTCCGAAAGTGGTGACCCCCTTTCATCTTGGGCAGTCTGTCACCTTGCCCACCTTCTTTCCGCCTCCGCATCCTTCCAAAGAGGAAGAGAGGCTCCACCGTCTGGACCCAAAACGTGCGCTCTCCTTTTATCTGGACCGCACAAAGCAGTTCCGGGTGGACGACCAACTTTTCGTTGGATACGTGAGTGCTAAGAAGGGGAAAGCTGTGCACAAACAGACCATCTCTCGGTGGGTCGTTTTGTGCATCAAAATTTGTTATTCCTTGGCAAAAAAGGACCCTCCTGTTGGGCTGCGCGCCCATTCTACTCGGGCCACGGCGGCTACTACTGCTTTGGGACGAGGTGTCCCTTTGCAGGACATCTGTCAGGCGGCAACGTGGGCTTCGCTACACACGTTTGCCAGGCATTATTGCCTTGACAGCCAAGTCCGGAGGGATGGCTTCTTTGGCCGTTCTGTCCTCCAGGACTTTCTGGTGTGATCTTGGTTCGCAGACCCACCACCGGGGATGGTATTGCTTGGGTATCTATTCTAAGGTGAGGAATCTAACTAACGTGTTTCTTTCAGATGAACAAGTTACTTACCTTCGGTAACGATGTATCTGTAAGAAACATTAGTTAGTTAGATTCCTCACCGACCCACCCATCCTCCCCGTTCTGCGAACTGACATCTAGGGTTAAGGTTATCCTTTTCAGGCCCCTAGATTTTATTTTTGGCACCAGTGTCGGTCTTTGCATGGCTCTGCATTCCTGGCGCGGAAAGCTATGTACAAGATCTGACGTCAGCGCGCGAGGGCGGCGTCTAAGTACTCCGACGACGTCATTCCGGCGCACGACGCCGACGACGGACGCGGAGCCGCAGACGACGCCTAGCGACGCGCAAGGGGTATTGCTGGCGAAAAATCTTCCGGATCCAGTCTGACTCCTGGGGATATTCTAAGGTGAGGAATCTAACTAACTAATGTTTCTTACAGATACATCGTTACCGAAGGTAAGTAACTTGTTCTTTAGCCCATTAAATGTTGGAATCTTGTCGGTTAAGCAGCACCCATCTCCTTTCTTGATTTGGACCCACGTGTGTGAGTAGAGATTAAGTATGGCCAGAATTTAGTCGGTACCCCCCAGTCTTGCATTTTTGCCCATAACTTAGCTCTTGAAACTTTGTCGAAAGCCACTTTAAGGTCGATAAAGCAGGCATACAAGGGCCCAGATTTTGCAAAGGCTTGATTGGCTAGGAGAGTAACCACAGAGATGTTAGTAAGGGTGCTCATCCCTGCCTAAAATCCGGTTTACGTATAAGGTAGTAGGTTTGTTCGACTAACCCAAGCCTCTAAATCCACCAAGAGATTCAATGCATATATTTTCGCCTCCACATCAATTAGTGCAATCAACCAATAATTGGATGGATCATAGTAGGAACCCGACTTGTGGATTGGATTTAGAATACTTTCTCTCCAAGACTCAGGGATCAGATTGGAGGCAATTGCGTTGGTGGAAAGAGGAGTCAGGAGACCAGCCCAAAATGAAGGATCATGCCGAAATAGGGCATTTGGTGGACCATTGGGACCTGGAGTACCCTCTGATTTAAAAATTTTCATAATTATAATAGGGTATTTGAAGATGGAATTTCATTATATAAGAGTTCAATATGGTCTCTCCAAGTGACCTCCATTACGTCCGAGTTATGATGTTAGTTCCTGCCGTTTGATAGCTGATTGATGTGTTCCCAGAAGAGTTGGAGTCCCTTAGTTTACAGGCATGGAGAGGTTTCGCCCAAGTGTGTCTGTGGTACTCTTTCTTGGCCATTTATGTATCCCTTTTTAGCTCTTCTCTTGTTTTTGATATTAAGAGCAGGAGTTCCTGGGGGTGTTCTGGTCCCCGGGTTCGTAGTTGTCTTAAGTACTTATTTAGTTGTTGTTTTTGTTTCCTCAGACTTTTGGTGAACCAAACTGCCCCTTTTGAGCTTCCTGCTTTATAGCCATAGGCATGATTTGAAAAATGTGTGTTTACTTCATAAATGAAAGACTCCCAGGCCTTTATACTCAATGGTTTGAGGCTGAATCTTACCAAGAGACTGATATATGTGCTTGTGATTTCATCAATGTTATCCTTTTTCCAGCAAAGACATCTTAGATTATAACATTGTGTTTGAAGAGACATCGCAATTGCTTTCGCTGAGATTGTGAAGGTTCCTAATAAAGTAAAAGATTGCGGTTGATGATCACTTTCCACCCTATCTTTTATTTGAAAATTCACAATGTACGGGAGAAGGTCATAATCCGTAAAGGTGTAGTCAATAATGGTGCGTGTTTTTTGGGTAACCCTTGTGTATGCGGTGGGGCAATCTGTCGGGATTCTTCCTTTGAGTACACACATTGAGAGGTCATCCAGGTGGGCCGCGCATCTCTTACCGAGTGTATCACGTCGATTAGGGGCTGATATGGCCTCTATTGTGCCCTTTTTCCTGCCATATTGTAAGTTCATGTTAAAGTCGGCCAACAATATGATGTTAGCATCTGGATAGGCAAGTTTTAGTGTTACTAATGATGTAATTAGTTGTTCAATTCTTGACCTCTTTTGTTTAGACGCAGGGTGAATATAGATGTTGAGTAGAACGACGAGGCGTCAAGTTTGACGCGTAGCATCCAGAAATAATCTAAGTCTATAATGGAAGCATGCCATGAGATAGATCTGTCAAGATGAAGATGCATAGACCCCCTTTTGCTCTTCCATATTTTGTAGCTCTCTTGGCCGGGTTCAGGAATTCATTATAACCAGTTATTAGTGAGGGGGTTTTCTGGCAAGTTTCTTTGAAAAGAAGAATGTTGTACTGTGTGATAAATTCCATGAAGTCTGGATCTCCTAATTTTGTTTTCAGACCGTACACGTTCCAGGAACAGATGTTACAACCCTGATGTAAGTGTGGAGCTATTGAAGAGTTTGTTCATGCCATTCCAAAGGGTGTGCCTACCATATTCAGGTGCCGGGAACCCAAAGGCTTAATGGCTTCTGGATGGTCAAAGTTGATGGTAATTTTCACGGCTGAGTACTCTTTACCCCTTAATGGGCCATGATGATCTGGGCCTTTTGCCCCCTGTAACATACCCGCTGTGTGAAGTGGCGGTTGTAACGGGCTGGGGTTAACCGCGACTATCTTTTTTAACTCGATACCCCATTTGGCGAAAGAGTCCTTCTGCTGCCAAATCTGCTCGGTGAGAGTATTATTGGCGAACGTGGCTGTTGTAAGTTCTTGACCGATGGGACTCAAGTTTTGTTTGAACTCAATACTTTTGATGTCATTGGTATTAACATGACTCAGAGGGGGAAGAGCTTTTGATAGTTTTAGCAATACGCTTCTATTAAGAATAGCATGCGTTCCCCTTGAGACATATTGAGGATTAAAGACCAATTTGTTGTTATTTGGAAGATCATGCTGCAACATGTTAGCTGAGCTCCTTTCCGTTTCTTTCTTAACCACCATAAACTCCGAGTAAATCGGGGATGAAGTCCGAAAGGCCTGTATGTTTTTTTGTGGATGGGTTTCGTTTTCCCTAACATGGGTACCTTTGTAGCCTCCCTGGCTTTGGTTCGGAATTGTTTCCGGATTACGATTTTGTTCCAAGTTGGCCTCGCCCTGGCAAGTTTTCCTTATTACAGTCGTGGTGCTCCCTGCTATTAATTGTTTGGCCTGAGTTTTTGAATTGTGTTTCTCCTTCCTTGCTGTAGGTTTGAATAAGCTATATATTTTTACTGGCGGGGATTGCTCCTGTGTGTTATAATTTGGGGTTCTAGGGATAGCGGACAAAATAGGTGATGAAATTGGTTGCTCCTTAAGGCTTGCTACTTCCATGATGTTTTGAATTACTTTGTCTTCACGTTGGTTCTCGTTTTGAGTGGACGTTGCCAAGATTAAATCAGATGCCTGGCAAGTTTGTTTGCTCTTTCTAGACTTTCTCAGTCGTTTTCTCTCCCGTTTGGTTAATGGCTTAGTTACTTTTGATTGCCTTGTTGGAGACTGCTTGAGTTGATCAGAGTGAAAGACCCCAGACACCTGAGTTGTCATTTACTATGAATACTACTAACGTTCTAGATTATTGTACAGGTGTAAGAAAAGTATTTCCTGCATCATTGGACTCTTCTCCATCTACAGTTTATTCCATTGACAAGTTATTGGTGGGAGGAGGCAGTGGTGGGAGGAGCTGCTAAATTAAATCTGCTCATGGGTGCACCTCTATCTAAAACATCTGTGGTATTTGAAGCTCTGCACCACTGTGTTTTTTTTTTAAAACAATACTGTTTTAACCATGTTTACTGAGTTTAACTAGTCACAAAGAATAACCTATTGCAGTAAGGCACTCAGGTACTTTTCCATCCCAAATGGTGCATCCAGGTCCCCATCACAGTTATTTTGTCAATAAACAACCAACATTCCATTAATACTAATGTTATGTTTTGTACCAGATGTTTTGGTGCCTGCTATAGAGCCTTTTCTCCTTCCAGATTTGACCATGGTAGCTATTCCATGACCCTTGAGAAATCCAGGTGTCCCAAGCAAAATTCTCTTCTTGAAGCAGATTTGCAACGGGATTCAATCTGTGAGTCAAGGAACAGTGAGTCACACCATCACTTCTTTGTAGACAGTCCTCCCAGAAATAGAGAGCAAGAAACTGGATTCTGTTTCATGGAAGGTCTGCAGCACTTCTGTCACACCTGTGAATGCAGCAGGTGTGGGAGATCCTTTGTGGCCCTATGCTTTGGGAACCTTTGTAGTGGCATCTGTCTCCCACATGCATAAAATAAGTTATGGGGAGAAGCCAATTTGTCTTATAAAGTCTGTAAAGACTCAATTCTCTCACAAAGTGTCCAACAAACAAAGAATGGTCCGCTTTTTTCAAAAGATAATCTTAATCTGATTTAGCTGCAACTTTTTGAGCATAAGATACATAGAAAATGTTCCTTCACCTTTACGGAACCATCTCTTCTTACATTGTTCTTCCTAGGGAACCCTTACTGTCTTGTCCCTATAATGACTTTTGCTTTTGGAGTAATTCCCAAGCTTCTTTCCACTTCCAAACCTTTCTGCTATTTTCATAGTGGTAGCATATATTCAACAGTTTACAGTATATTCAAGTTGCATCAGGAACATGTCATACAGCTCTGACATTGTTAATAGAGTTGAGATTTGACTCTCATCAATACAATATCATCCTTCATCAAATATGGATCTAGCTAGGTCATCTGTTTCACACCCCCAGTGTTTCCAGCAGTAGAAAAAAACACATCTAAGCTAGAGGTTTTTATTACTCCCGTTTGTCCTGGTTGAGACGACCCAAAACAGAATATGAAATACATTCTAAACCGCTTGAATACTAGTAAAGTGACAGGGCTGGAATGTGAAGGACTCTTCACTCAAGAGGTCCTAAACTCAAAGACAATCTTTGTCTTCCCTTTGAGTAGGACGTATGTCAAATGTTTCTTCTATTAAAAGTTACTGAATTTCTACTAATTATTTCTGCAAGTAGAATTGACTGTCCATTCAGGATAACCTATATACTACGCTCGATATGTGGCTGGGAGGAGGGGGGGTCATATATCTGATTGTAACATGAGTTGGAACTCTTTAGAATTTGAGTCTCTGAAATGCAGCGGTTTCTTAGGCTTCTTATTAGTTTTTCATGTTATATGCTTAGTATTTCCTACAGTTTCTGATACATCACAGCAGATGCGTGTTCCACTACTGGAAAATCAGCTTATAACAGCAGGAATAAACTGGTATAGATGGCTTTGAAAAAAATCAGATGTGTTTTCTATACAAATGTAAGGTATCCAGAGTTAGGAACTTTTATGGAATAAGTCTTCATTCATATATTTCTTTACCCTCTGTGTTTGTCCACATAGGATGATCTCATGGGTATTTAAAACATTTACTGGCACATGCATCAACAATGCCATTTGCGATTCCTTATTAGTGAAAAATAAGGATTCGCTAATAAGGAATAGCAAAAGGCTATGCATGTAGGAATCGCTATTCAAATAGCGATTCCTTAACTTTCCTTAATTGCGACTAGCAAATTGCGAGTAGCAATTAAGGAATGCCGTCCCATTCATTCCTATGGGCCTCCTGGCCCGTAGGAATGAATTGTAGATTGCATGAGCAATTTGCGAGTACCAGTAGGTACTCGCAAATTGCTCATGCAATTTCAAGGGTGCAAGGGTGTCAAAAGGACACCCTATTGCACTCTTGAAATTGATCTGTGCACATATGTTGCACACACACATGCTCTAAGGGCATGTGTGTGCGCAACATGAAACTTTGAAAAATGCACAAAAGTGCATTTTTCAAAGTATTTGCAAATTACCATGAAGTTCAACTTCATGGTAATTTGCTCCCCCTATTAGCTAAATCGCTAATTTTTTAACTTTAATGCATTGCATTTAAGGAATCTCAATTTGATATTCCTTAAATGCAATCGCAATTTAAGGAATCGCTATTTAAAGATTCCTTAAATTGCGATTTTTGCATTTGGGATGATGCATCCCAAATGCAAAAATACCGGGAGCAAAGGGTCAGATTCTGAGAATCTGCCCGTTTGCGACCGGTTTTTGTGTTGATGCATGTGGGCCATAGATACCAGCGAACATGAATGTTATACAGCCTTTATTCTTTTCTGTAGCGTTACATAATGTAGAGAAGTGGAGTACCATTTCCTATGTTTGCTTCATCCATGCTCCTTTGTCAAGTTTACCAATAATTGGTAGCACACCATTTTGGCAATATTCAACTACTATCTCCTGCTCTCACATAGGGCCATATTATCAAGGAACGGCGATAACATTATCGCCGCTTTGGCGGCAGGAAACTGCCGCTAAAGCGGCGATAATGGTCTTGATAATATGCCCTTGAGAATTCCAATAGAAGCCTAGGTTCACACCAGAACATGTGCTTCTATTGGAATTCTCATGGGCATATTATGAAGCACATTATCACCGCTTTAGCTGCAGTTTCCTGCTGCTAAAGCGGCGATAATGTTATCGCCGTTCCTTGATAATATGGCCCATAGTTTGTTGCCAAATGCAGATCCTACAGTTGAAATTCAATTGTTGTCTTTCCTCCTGGTGATAGGAATGTAAAATTAAATAAACTCTTCAGCCAATTATTAAAAATCAGCAAAGAGGTCCAAGAACTTTGATAGGTTCGAGTATATATTACAAAAATGGTATCAGTAGACTGCGATTTATAACAACTTACGGCAATGTGGATGTTCAAGTATTTAGGTCAGTTACCTTAAGATCATGCTTTTCTTTTTCGGGCAAAGTCTTTGCTGTTTGTAACACGCTATACATGTTATGGGGTCCTAATATTTTATTTCAGTGTACTAGTGGCAGCAATTGTTTTTGAGCCTCTTTTGATTGCCTAGAAGTCACAGGAGAGTTTATGATAGAGTGTTGTCCTTCTGGCCAGATGTTAAAAGAAGTGTCTGCTCCCAGCATTTTATTGTTTTCAATACTCTATTTGGTTTGGACTTTTTTCAGTCTCTACCAGAGTTTATGTTCTCTTTGCTGGAGGTTGCACACCTATTCTAGGGAACTTTATGTATTAACTGAGATAGTATATTTCTCCCTCTCTCAGGATACACAGCGAAGCAACAACGTTATTGTCTCTCCTCTTATACCCAGAATCTCATTTAAAAGTCTCTTCTCAGTAAGGCTTTTCTACACAGCAGTTTAAAACTCTTTCTGAGTGTCTTAATTCGCCAAGCCAAGGTTGGAATATTTTTAATGGAAAGTGTTATCTACTGAGAACATTTCACTCTCTATTGTGGACATCCTCCCCATCATGGATTTATATATGGGTGTTTCCAGCCTTGGGTGCCTTTTGCCATCAATCCTGGGCATATATATGATCGATTTCAGTAACTTATGATCTAAGTCAGTATACCTGTAAGTCCTTATTATTGATGGTTTTCACTTTCAGTAGGGGTCCTGATATATACTCCCTGAAGATTTATAAATATAATACTGCATTACTGGTTTACTCAAGTTAAATGTGGATTGTATACACACTGTTTCTTTTTCTCTCTTGGAGAGTAATGCCTTGTCTTGAATTGTTTCTGGATGTTTCTTTTTCCACAGTCTACTCCTCTTTGATAGGACTTGTTTTTGTTTAAAGTGGGAAATTACAAACTGTAGACAGCAAGTCATGAACACGACCAGATTGGGGTGCAATGAATTAGAATGTATTCTACAATGGCTTTGGCCGATACTGACAAGGATGTTCAACTTGACTGACGAAGTCATGTATAACTTGACTGAAGCAGTTATTTGATAACACCTAGTACCCATCTGGAAACAATTAAATGTTTCTGGATCTGTGTAATACTTAGGAATATTCTGAATGATGAAGAATAGACAGGAACAAATACTAGTTAAATGTTTCTTCATAATTTTCTTGTAGGACCTTATTTAAAGTTTGGTTGACTAGGTACTCTGTGACAAGTGTGGCAGATATTTTGTCCGCCATATTACAAGTGCCTTGTAGCCTGTGCATTTGTAAAACTGTGGACAGGATAAGCCCCACGTATATGACAGTGTATCCCGTCATCTGAAATCGGAATAAGGCTCTTAAGGCCTAATTATGAGTTGAGGAAGTATTTATTGCCCTAGGTAAATGACAATACCATTGGGTGCATTATTTATCGGGTGCAGTAAATAACACCTTTTATGAGTGTATAGTGAATAATATGTGGAGTTGTGTGTTTAACGCACCAAAATCTGCATGGTACGGTAAATGCTGTATGTTTCCCCCTGTTAAATTTCAGCAAGTTTTACTTGCTGAAATTTAACAGATGTTGGGTTATTCAACGCATTCAATAATTATTGGGTGCTTTAAATACAACCAAACTCATAATTCCGTCCCCTGTGTAAACAGATTTACGCACAGCACAGAATTTAACAAGGCACTCATAATTAGGCCCTAAGGCCAGATGTATGTACATAGCACTTTTCGATTCCCTAATTGCGAATCACAAGGATTCGCAATTAAGAAATCGCAAAATGCAATGTATGAAGGTGTATAGTACACCTTTTGCGATTCCTAGGGGGTCGCAAATGACCTACCTCAGGAATATTAATGAGAAGGTCACAATTTGCGACCCCCTAGGAATCACAAAAATCACGGGGATGGTGGCCTGCTGTGATCAGCAGACCACCATGTCCGTGATTGCTTTTCAATAAAGCAATCTTATGTTTTTTTGTAAGGCAGCCCGTTTTCCTGAAAGGAAAACGAGATGCTTTACAAAACGAAAAATTAAAAGTTTTCTTTTAATTTTTTAAAGAGCAGACTGTGGTCCGTGGGACCACTGCCTGCTCTTAAAAATCGTTTTACAAACATTCACAAAGGGGAAGGGGTCCCTATGGGACCCCTTCCCATTTGTGAATCGGTTACCACCTACTTGAAGTAGGTGGTAAAATGCAAATGTTTTGCGACCGTAATTGCGGTCACAAAACATTCATACATAACGATGCGATTCAGTATTAGGAAGGGACGCCCTAAACACGCCTCTTCCTAATACCGAATCGCAAACCCATTTTGCGATTCGGTAACAGGTTACCGAATCGCAAAGTTAGGTTTGCTGCATCGGAAAAGCAATTTTTGCGTTTGCAAACGGGCAGATTCTGTGAACCTGCTTGTTTGCGAATGCAAAAGTGCTTGATACATCTGCCCATAAGTCTTTAGCCTCTTTCTTTTAGTAGTGAGAAAGGATCCATACAGGTCACACAAAAAGTAGTTCCTGCAATCTTGAATGAACTCCCTTACATAGTGTTTGACTTGTGCATCAATTTGTGCCCTATCATGAGTGAACCATAACTATTTAAGAATATTTCGTATTCAGATATACATGCAGAGTTGTTAGTCTTTTGTCCATGCACATGTAAGCATGTGAAATAGGTTTTGTTCATTGTAAGGAAATGTTTTTAATTAATTCACAGTTTTTAATGATGTTTTTATTATATTTTTCTAACTTATGGTATATCAACTTCATTCATTTTTAATGAGCTTTTATAGTATTTAAGAAATATCATTATTTTAAAAAGTGCATGTAACCTCTGTGTTTTTATTTATTACTACCACCCTTCATTAGGAGTATCAGATTGTTATGAGCTTGGTGTGCATGAAAGCATCTTCTGTGCTGTTACCATAAATTACTATGAGCAGCCATGTAAGCAGGCCTCCAGATCCTCAGTCTCAACAAAATGGTCAGAATTGTGCCATACAAGTCAAACCTATGGCGAATGAAGAAAATAATCTACTCATAGCCCAGGCTGTCCCCATCATACCAGTCCCAGGCTCAACTTTTTCAGTATTGAAAACTGCTTTGTAAGTTGTTAATTCTGAAATGTATGTGTCAATAACACACAGATTTTTTTACGTCATAAGTGCATGTCACTCCAATTGAGAGGTTTCTCTAAATTAACACTTTGGATTCCACTCTGATAGTGGGTTTGATATATGCACCTAAAAATGCCAGTGGTCATTTTTTCTCCTCCCTTTTCAGAGTACTTACAGAAGTTGGACCCTCAAAGGTAAGTGGGTATAGACTGGAACCTGGCCACAGATCCTGTAATAGACAGGAGCAGTGTGGTGGATAAATGTAATTAGAGAGACCGGGCAATCCTTCAAGATATAGTAGATAACACTGGGCTGGCCCTAGAGAATAACATACACCAAGGAAAAGGAATTCACTTCTATATTGTGTCTGTGCGGGACTTGTTCCTGTATAGACTATTTTCAGGTAACCACATCAATCTAGAGTAAAGTCTCCATCTGTAAGATGGTAGAAGGAGGGATCTTGGGTCACTTCCCATTAGTATTGACACATAGCACCAATGGTCAAAAGATAGAGAGTAAATATGTCCAAAAACAAAATTCCAACTGAAAACATGTCCCTGAGGGGTAAACTCTGTGACTATCTAACCCCAAACAAATACTTGGTCGAATTGCCACAATCAGTATGAGCAGCAAGGAAAGAGGTCCAGAGGGGTGACATGAGGAGGATGCAGCTCTTCGCAGACACAACATTACGTTGTCTCAAATGTGCTGGAATGAGAAATCAAACTGCTATAAGTCCCTCACAGTATACAAAAACACTGTGAGAAGTTGGCCTGATGTATGATGTCACTAGTTATAGTGTACACCTTATATCAGTCCAAATACCCTTATGGTGATTGGTTGTAAAGTCAACCTTATAGACCAGCTATCCTAGTGGTAGCATGGACAAGAGCAGTCTTAGGCTAAACTCTGAATGGCATGTGAAGCCAGCTGTGATACCATATATAATCCCTTGAATACCAAATGAAAGGACACCACAACAGATATATATATAAAATAAAGTGTAATTATTCTAAGCAAACCCTCAGCACTCTTTATGAGATTAGAGGTAAGTACAACACAGTCTTATTTATGCATACATTAAGTCACACAGGTAAGTAATACAGTTAGGCCCTAGGGGCCACGCAAACCATATACTAAGTAAGTGGTATAAGAACCACTGTCACGGAAATAGAATAGGCCTAGGCCTAGGGAATCGCTGGGGCTACACTACACTAGCGTTAGTTAGGAAGTGGGAGGCCCACGGGATTCGTGTGCAGAGTGGAAACACTCACGCGTAATGCGTAAAAGTCAATAGCAATAGTACAGTTTAGAAAACGGTAGATTTAGGACACTTCCGGAGTAGCTAGGAAGTTGAGACTTGAAAACTAGACGCTAGGATAGTCACTATCCTGATGAGCACCGGAGTACCCAAGTTACCTAGCCCACAGGCTGCGGGTGCATAGGGGTGAAGATGCGTCGTTTTCGTCGTCGACTCCTATGGATGCCTGAAGAAAGATGCTGACAGGCAGTCAGTGAAGAGTGTCCGGTGGATCCCAAGGCTGGGATCAAGAAGAGAAGAAACCTGCAAGCAGAAGGGACAGAGTCAAGGTCACTAGCCAGTGACCACGTGGAACCAGGAAGGAACCAGGCGATGTCGTGAAGACTTGCAGGTGAAGGTGGAGCTTGTCGCTGCAGCCAGGATGACCAGGAAGCGTCGAGGACGACCAGGACCAGGGGGCGAGCTGTCCCACGAAGGCTCTTGCTGTCGGCGGCGTCGAAGTTGGACTAGGACTCACCAAGCCTTGGCAAGCGGAACCCACGAAGAACGAAGGACTTGCTTCTGGTGCAGACCAGGAAGGTCTGGGGTGCTTCTTCTTTGCAGAGAAGCGGGAGCCAGTCTGGAGGAGCCAAACCAGCGCAGAAGATTTCAGGGTGCATCGTCACAGAGGCCACTAGCCAGCGGGCAAGCAACCGGACAGACGCGGCATGCAGGAAAATGCTGAAGGGCCCCACGCAGGACTCGTGGAGTGTGGGGGGCTGATCTTCGGTGCAGATGGTGCTTGGGGTTGGGGCTTCTCAATCCCCGGTGCACAACTTCGAGGGTACCTCAGAAGCTGCGCTGTAAGTTACTAGCCACTTTTCCCAGGTAGCCGGTCCCACGTCGCTCGTCGCCTCCACGGATCTCAGCTCTGCTGCAGATGTGGATGAGGGTCGGAGAAGTCTGGAAGTCAAGGCTCTGGTCGGGCTCTGCAGTCGGTTCCTCGTAGAACGGTCGCAAAGCAAAGGGTAGTCTCTTGATGGTGCCTGTTTGCACAGGGTAGCCACTCCTTGGCTACAAGGGAGATTCTTCAGTCTTCTTCTTTCGTCGAATGTCGAAGGTCCAGAGTTTCTGTTCAGTTTTGCAGGTTCAGGATAATCTAAAGTCTTGAGGCCCAACTCCCACTCTTATACTAATCTGGGGGGCTGGGATACCTGCTAGGTCACGCCTTATGGGTGGGACCTGGGAGGGGGTGGTTACACCCACTTCCCTTTGTCCAGTTTCGCGCCAGAGCTGGGGCTGGAGTGCCCCAGCGCCGGTTTGAACTGGACTATGCAAGGAACACCTTGTGTGCCCCAGGCATGTCTCATTCCTTTCAGCCCACCCTGCCCCAATACACTAAAGGCTGTCTGGGGAGGTGCTAGCACCTCCCCAAGCAGGAAACCTATTGTCCAGGCCTCCCTGGCTGGGATCACTCCCAGCTGCAGGAGGTCAGACTTGTGTCGTGGCAGCAGCATCCATTTTGTGATGCTGAGGCTTTGGTTAGAGGCTAACAGTTGAAGTATGATTTTAACATGTCTTTCCCTCTAGAAGGGGGGAATAATATTCTCATGTCCAGAAATGGCATGGGGGTATTATTCCCTAGTGTTAGACACCTTACACGACATGTTTTGATAAAGCCAAACCATAGTTACCATAACCGTCTAAGATTATAAGGCACTTTAAGAGTATATGGTAGGCTATATCATAGAACAGCTATAAGGACAAGATTCCGAAAGCTGCAGACAGGCTCAGCTCATGCTAGAGCACCATCTCACATGTTACCAAGCACTCTGCCTCCAGGATTGTCAAGGCCTGCCATAGGAGTGACTGATAGGTACACATGTGTCTATATGTAAGTTAGGTATAGGAATACTACACCTAAGCAAGGGGTGATTACACGACCTTGCCCCAGCTGAGTGATCAGCCAGTTGTGCCAAAATGGAAGGCCAGGCCAGGGGTGGCATAATACATGCTGCAGCCCCTGGTAGGCCTAGGGTACACCTATGCCCTGGGTACCTAGGGTACACTGTACAGGGGCCAATAAGGTGATCCTATCCAAATGGGTTATGCACCTAAAGTACATAGTATTAATTTAGAGAGAGAACAGCAGGGCTGTGGGTCTGATTAGCAGGCCCACAGCCACATCTAAGTCGAAAACCAGTAAAGCAAAAGCAAAAAGTGGGGGTGAACATAGAAAGCAGACCCTACTCTCCTACACAACCCCCCCCCAAACTTAGGGACATTAAACTAACCTTGACCAGTTGAGTCTTCATGTTCTAAGTGGAAATATCTGGAGAGTCCATCTGCATTGGCATGGTCAGTCCCAGGTCTATGTTCCACTGTGAAGTCCATCCCCTGTATGGAAATGGACCACCTAAGAAGTTTGGGATTTTCACCCTTCATCTGATTTAGCCACAAGAGGGGCTTATGGTCTGTCTGAATCTTGAAGTGAGTGCCAAACAAGTATGGCCTCAGCTTCTTCAGGGCCCAAACCACAGCAAAGGCCTCCCTCTCAATAGCTGACCAACGTTTCTCTCTAGGGGTCAGCCTTCTACTTATAAAAGCAATGGGCTGGTCTTGACCATCTACATTCAGTTGTGAAAGAACAGCTCCCACACCTAACTCAGAAGCATCTGTCTGGACAATGAACTCTTTGGAGTAGTCTGGACTTTTCAGAATAGGTGCACTGCACATGGCCTGCTTCAGGTCATCAAATGCTTTTTGACAGCTTACTGTCCACTGAACTTTCTTTGGCATCTTCTTGGAGGTCAAGTCATTAAGTGGTGTCACTATGGACCCATAGTTCTTAACAAACTTTCTGTAGTACCCAGTCAGGCCCAAGAAAGCTCTGACCTGAGTCTGGGTAGTTGGAGGAGCCCAGTCCTTTATGGTCTGGATCTTGCTCTCCAGTGGTTGAACCTGACCCCCACCAACTAGGTGGCCCAGGTATACAACCTTGCTCTGCCCTATCTGGCACTTAGTGGCCTTGATAGTGAGGCCTGCCTTTTGCAGGGCCTCTAAAACATTCCTCAGGTGGACCAGGTGATCCTCCCAGGTGGAGCTAAAGACAGCAATATCATCAAGATAAGCTGCACAATAATCATCCAACCCAGTAAGGACTTGATTCACCAGCCTTTGGAAAGTGGCAGGTGCATTCTTCAAACCAAAGGGCATTACCACAAATTGATAATGTCCTCCTGGGGTCGAGAAAGCATTTTTGGCCTTTGCACTCTCAGCTAGTCTGATTTGCCAGTAGCCTGCTGTTAGGTCAAATGTGCTCAAAAACTTAGCAGCTGCCAGTCTGTCAATGAGCTCATCTGCCCTAGGTATTGGGTGGGCATCTGTCCTAGTGACAGCATTGAGACCTCTGTAATCCACGCAAAACCTCATCTCTCTCTTACCATCTTGGGTGTGAGGTTTTGGCACAAGGACTACAGGACTAGCCCAAGGGCTCTCTGAAGGTTCAATGACTCCCAGCTCCAACATCTTTTGTACCTCAACTTTTATGCAGTCCCTGACATGGTCAGGTTGCCTGTAGATTTTACTCTTCACAGGCAGACTGTCACCAGTGTCCACCTCATGGGTGCACCAGTTTGTCTGACTTGGGGTCAGAGAGAACATATGTCTGTAAGATTGCAGAACTTGCCTGCAGTCCTGTTGCTGATGGACAGTGAGGCTGTCAGAAAAGACCACACCATCAACTGAGCCATCATCAGGGTTCTGAGTCAACAGGTCTGGGAGAGGGTCACTCTCTTCCTCCTGCCCCTCATCTGTAGCCATGAGTAGCCCCATGTCTGCCCTGTCAACATATGCCTTCAATCTGTTGACATGAAGCACCCTGTGGGGGCTTCTGGGAGTCCCAAGGTCCACCAAGTAGGTGACTTCTCCCTTTTTCTCAACAATAGTGTGGGGTCCAGACCATTTGTCTTGGAGTGCTGCTGGGGCCACTGGCTCCAACACCCACACTTTCTGTCCTGGCTGGTAAACAGTCAGTACAGCCTTTTGGTCATGCCAAGCTTTTTGGAGTTCTTGGCTTGCCTCAAGGTTTTTAGAAGCCTTCTTCATATACTCTGCCATCCTGGAGCGGAGACCAAGTACATAATCCACTATGTCTAGTTTGGGTTGTCTGAGAGGTCTCTCCCATCCTTCCTTCACCAAACACAGGGGTCCTCTTACAGGATGCCCAAACAAAAGCTCAAAAGGGCTGTAGCCAACCCCCTTTTGTGGGACCTCTCTGTAAGCAAACAGAAGGCAGGGTAAAAGGATGTCCCATCTTCGCCTAAGCTTGTCTGGTAATCCTTTTATCATTCCCTTTAGCGTCTTGTTGAATCTCTCAACAAGCCCATTGCACTGTGGGTGATAGGGTGTGGTGAACTTATAGTTGACACCACACTCCTTCCACATTGCAGTCAAGTATCCTGACATAAAGTTGGTACCTCTGTCAGAAATGACCTCCTTTGGAAAGCCCACTCTGGAGAATACTCCAAGCAGGGCCCTTGCCACAACAGGAGCTGTTGTGGTCCTCAGGGGAATTGCTTCTGGGTACCTGGTGGCATGGTCCACTATCACCAGTATGAATCTGTGCCCAGATGCTGTTTGTGGGTCCATTGGTCCTACAATATCTATGCCCACTCTTTCAAAGGGGACCCCCACCACAGGTAGTGGTATGAGGGGGGCCTTTGTGGTGCCACCTGATTTGCCACTGGCTTGGCAGGTGACACAGGAGCGACAAAACTCCTTAGTATCTTCTGACATATGGGGCCAGTGAAAGTGAGGGACAAGCCTGTCCCAAGTCTTGTTCTGGCCTAAATGTCCTGCAAGGGGAATATCATGGGCCATGGTTAGAAGGAAGCCTCTGAACTTCAGTGGTATGACCAACCTCCTGGATGCACCAGGCTTGGGGTCTCTAGCCTCTGAATACAGTAGCCCTTCATCCCAATACACTCTATGGGTACCTTGAGCATTCCCTGCAGCCTCAGCAGCAGCCAGCTGTCTGAGGGGTTCAAGAGAGGGGCAGTCTAATTGAGCCTGCCTCAGATCTGCCCTGGAAGGTCCCCCTGTCCCAAGAAACTCAACCTGATCAGGTTCAAGTTCTTCTAGGACAGTTCCTTCAGGGCTCTCAGAATCATCCTCCTGGGAGGGCTGATCCACCACCTGAGGCAGGGGGGAAGGCACAGCCTTAACCCTACTGCTCTTTCTCTTGGGTTGTGACTGGTCCATAGTTTCAGGATCCAGCACTTGTTCAGTGTTGCACTTTTTGGCCTGTGACCTGGTCACAGCAAGGACATGTGCATCTATCCCCAGCATTTCTGCATGGGTCCTATACTCCACTTCAGACCAAACTGAAGTTTCAAGATCATTGCCCAGTAAACACTCTACAGGAAGGTCTGAACTAACAACAACTTTCTTGAGGCCAGTTACCCCTCCCCAGGAAAAGTTAACAATAGCCACACTATGGGAGGTAGTGGCATTGCTAGCGTTGGTCACTAGGTAATTCTCACCTAGTATGATCTGTCCAGGGTCCACAAAAGCAGGTGTCACCATTGTGACACTAGCTCCAGTGTCCCTGTAGGCCTGAGCCATTCTTTGGTTGATAAAAGGTGTCTGTCTGTACTTGCCCAGGTTACTGGGGCCTACAGTAGAGGACAAAGCTAAGTCCCCATCACAGATCAGAACAGCCTGAGTAGGTACTCTGACTAGGCCAGAATCCTCCTCAGTTCCCAGGGTTAACCCTACTACACCCTTTTGCTGGGAACCACCACTTACAGCTGAACTAGGGGGTACAGTTGCCTTAGGGGCAATGGTGGCTGGGGGCTTATCCTTTTTGGTGCACTCACTAAACCAATGTGAGTTGGACTTACAATAGTTGCACCATGGTTTCTTTTGGCCATCTTTCTTCTTATCCTTTTTGGAACCACCCTCCCCCTGAGCCTTTTGGGGGCCTGGTGAAGACTTCTGGTCTTTTTGTTTCTGCTCATTACCCTTCTGGTCTGCCTTTTTCTGATCACCGCCCTGGTTCTGGTTTTTCTGCTTAACTCTAGTCCTGACCCATCTATCTGCCTTCTTTCCCAATTCTTGGGGAGAAGTCAGATCAGAATCAATCAGGTGTTGATGCAATAGCTGGTTTTGACAGTTGTTAAGTATTTGCTCTCTCATGATCAAATTATACAATCCTGTATAGTCCTTAACCTTACTTCCCATTAGCCAGCCTTCCAGAGCCTTAGTGGCACAATCTACAAAGTCAGTCCAGTCCTGAGTCTGTGTCTTCTGGGTATCCCTGAACAACAACCTGTATTGTTCAGTGGTTAGGCCAAACCCATCAATCAGAGCACTCTTCAGGACAGTGTAATTATCTGCATCCTCATCACTAACTGTGAGGAGCTTGTCTCTTCCTTTCTCAGAGAAGGAGAGCCACAAGATAGCTGCCCACTGACTTTGGGGTACCTGCTGTACTTTGCAAGCTCTCTCCAAAGCAGTTATCCATTTGTGGATGTCATCCCCACACTTGTAGGGAGGGACAATCTTGCTCAGGTTTCTATTGTCATAGTGCCTGTCTCTATCTCTAGGAATGTTGCTGCCACCAGTGGGTTCTAACCCACTTAACTTTTGCTCTCTAGCCAGAGCAAGCTTCTCTTTGGCAAGGGCAAGTTCTTCCCTCTGAATCCTCAGATTAGCCTCCCTCATTCTGGCTGCATGCTCCTTTCTCTCAGGTGAAGTCATTCCCCTGTGAGAGGAAGCATTAGAGATGCTAGAGACATGGGAGTGGATGGATTCCCTTGAAGGGGATCTGTCCCTCCTGCTTCTCTGTGAAAGCCTACTTGGGGTCTGTATGGGGGGACCCCATGCAAACTCCCATGTAAACTTAGGTTAGCCTGGCTAAGTCTCCTTACTTGGCTCTGGCTGTCTACCTCCCCATCTGAAGCCCCATCTGACTCCTCTGTGGTGGGTAGAGCCTCCTCTGTGCCTAGGGCACCTGCCTGAGATGCCCTATGAGCATCATACTCCTCTAGGAGTTGTCTTAACTGAAGGAGGGTAGGGTTTGCACCCTGTTTTATTCCTCTGGAGGTACACAAGTGTCTCATCTCCTGGAATGTTAAGGTATCATATCTAGAGGGGATCTTTTGCAGACCTGATCCTCCTGAGAGAGCATCTACTTGATCTACTCTCAGAGACATGATCTAGTGAGGGTGTGGTGTGTGCACCTACCTACACTAGTTGTATCTACTAAACCTCTCTAGTAGTTGTAGTCAGGGTGTGTTATTCCCTTCAACCTACAACTACAAAGTCCAGTAGGACTTAAGTATAATAATCTATGTTATATGTACCTAGACAATATCTGTGTGATCTTTCAATTTAGTATCTCAAGATTACAATGGTATTACAACAGCAAGCTCAGATCCCAACCGCTGCTCACCAATGTGAGAAGTTGGCCTGATGTATGATGTCACTAGTTATAGTGTACACCTTATATCAGTCCAAATACCCTTATGGTGATTGGTTGTAAAGTCAACCTTATAGACCAGCTATCCTAGTGGTAGCATGGACAAGAGCAGTCTTAGGCTAAACTCTGAATGGCATGTGAAGCCAGCTGTGATACCATATATAATCCCTTGAATACCAAATGAAAGGACACCACAACAGATATATATATAAAATAAAGTGTATTTATTCTAAGCAAACCCTCAGCACTCTTTATGAGATTAGAGGTAAGTACAACACAGTCTTATTTATGCATACATTAAGTCACACAGGTAAGTAATACAGTTAGGCCCTAGGGGCCACGCAAACCATATACTAAGTAAGTGGTATAAGAACCACTGTCACGGAAATAGAATAGGCCTAGGCCTAGGGAATCGCTGGGGCTACACTACACTAGCGTTAGTTAGGAAGTGGGAGGCCCACGGGATTCGTGTGCAGAGTGGAAACACTCACGCGTAATGCGTAAAAGTCAATAGCAATAGTACAGTTTAGAAAACGGTAGATTTAGGACACTTCCGGAGTAGCTAGGAAGTTGAGACTTGAAAACTAGACGCTAGGATAGTCACTATCCTGATGAGCACCGGAGTACCCAAGTTACCTAGCCCACAGGCTGCGGGTGCATAGGGGTGAAGATGCGTCGTTTTCGTCGTCGACTCCTATGGATGCCTGAAGAAAGATGCTGACAGGCAGTCAGTGAAGAGTGTCCGGTGGATCCCAAGGCTGGGATCAAGAAGAGAAGAAACCTGCAAGCAGAAGGGACAGAGTCAAGGTCACTAGCCAGTGACCACGTGGAACCAGGAAGGAACCAGGTGATGTCGTGAAGACTTGCAGGTGAAGGTGGAGCTTGTCGCTGCAGCCAGGAGGACCAGGAAGCGTCGAGGACGACCAGGACCAGGGGGCGAGCTGTCCCACGAAGGCTCTTGCTGTCGGCGGCGTCGAAGTTGGACTAGGACTCACCAAGCCTTGGCAAGCGGAACCCACGAAGAACGAAGGACTTGCTTCTGGTGCAGACCAGGAAGGTCTGGGGTGCTTCTTCTTTGCAGAGAAGCGGGAGCCAGTCTGGAGGAGCCAAACCAGCGCAGAAGATTTCAGGGTGCGTCGCCACAGAGGCCACTAGCCAGCGGGCAAGCAACCGGACAGACGCGGCAAGCAGGAAAATGCTGAAGGGCCCCACGCAGGACTCGTGGAGTGTGGGGGGCTGATCTTCGGTGCAGATGGTGCTTGGGGTTGGGGCTTCTCAATCCCCGGTGCACAACTTCGAGGGTACCTCAGAAGCTGCGCTGTAAGTTACTAGCCACTTTTCCCAGGTAGCCGGTCCCACGTCGCTCGTCGCCTCCACGGATCTCAGCTCTGCTGCAGATGTGGATGAGGGTCGGAGAAGTCTGGAAGTCAAGGCTCTGGTCGGGCTCTGCAGTCGGTTCCTCGTAGAACGGTCGCAAAGCAAAGGGTAGTCTCTTGATGGTGCCTGTTTGCACAGGGTAGCCACTCCTTGGCTACAAGGGAGATTCTTCAGTCTTCTTCTTTCGTCGAATGTCGAAGGTCCAGAGTTTCTGTTCAGTTTTGCAGGTTCAGGATAATCTAAAGTCTTGAGGCCCAACTCCCACTCTTATACTAATCTGGGGGGCTGGGATACCTGCTAGGTCACGCCTTATGGGTGGGACCTGGGAGGGGGTGGTTACACCCACTTCCCTTTGTCCAGTTTCGCGCCAGAGCTGGGGCTGGAGTGCCCCAGCGCCGGTTTGAACTGGACTATGCAAGGAACACCTTGTGTGCCCCAGGCATGTCTCATTCCTTTCAGCCCACCCTGCCCCAATACACTAAAGGCTGTCTGGGGAGGTGCTAGCACCTCCCCAAGCAGGAAACCTATTGTCCAGGCCTCCCTGGCTGGGATCACTCCCAGCTGCAGGAGGTCAGACTTGTGTCGTGGCAGCAGCATCCATTTTGTGATGCTGAGGCTTTGGTTAGAGGCTAACAGTTGAAGTATGATTTTAACATGTCTTTCCCTCTAGAAGGGGGGAATAATATTCTCATGTCCAGAAATGGCATGGGGGTATTATTCCCTAGTGTTAGACACCTTACACGACATGTTTTGATAAAGCCAAACCATAGTTACCATAACCGTCTAAGATTATAAGGCACTTTAAGAGTATATGGTAGGCTATATCATAGAACAGCTATAAGGACAAGGTTCCGAAAGCTGCAGACAGGCTCAGCTCATGCTAGAGCACCATCTCACATGTTACCAAGCACTCTGCCTCCAGGATTGTCAAGGCCTGCCATAGGAGTGACTGATAGGTACACATGTGTCTATATGTAAGTTAGGTATAGGAATACTACACCTAAGCAAGGGGTGATTACACGACCTTGCCCCAGCTGAGTGATCAAGCCAGTTGTGCCAAAATGGAAGGCCAGGCCAGGGGTGGCATAATACATGCTGCAGCCCCTGGTAGGCCTAGGGTACACCTATGCCCTGGGTACCTAGGGTACACTGTACAGGGGCCAATAAGGTGATCCTATCCAAATGGGTTATGCACCTAAAGTACATAGTATTAATTTAGAGAGAGAACAGCAGGGCTGTGGGTCTGATTAGCAGGTCCACAGCCACATCTAAGTCGAAAACCAGTAAAGCAAAAGCAAAAAGTGGGGGTGAACATAGAAAGCAGACCCTACTCTCCTACAAACACTGACACAAGAACTAAGACAGAAATTTAAAAAAGATGTTAATGTCCTTTTTACAAGCAAAGCAGAATATGACCTCACAAAAATAAAATAGTGACATTATGAGCAGGGAGAGAAAGCAGGTAGACTTCATGCAGCCCAGTTTAAACTGAGTCCCAATCAGCCATTCTTGCCATACTCAGTCACTCAGAAACTTTAGTCACGCTTCTGGTTTAAATTGCAAAAATCTTCCTATAGTTTTATGAAACTCAATAGAGCTTAAAAGAATTCTACTTAACATAGACCGAATCTGATTTTATGAATGCTGTAAAACAACCAACATTATCAGAAGAAGTCCAGTCGTACCCAAAGTCAGGAATATGCCATTTGCCTTGCGTGCACAACTCAGGGAAAAATTGGACAGATTTTGTGAGGCTAAAGTCATTGAACCTATAGAGGCGTTGGAGTGGCTCAGTCCAAGTGTTTTGGCACGCAAGTCCAATGGCAAATTGTTGCGAGACCTGTGTAAAATGTCCATGCTATGGGATGTCTCCTGCCGTATTTTATCATTCTGGATTCTGTATCGTATCAATTTGATGATTAGATGTCGCTGCTATGCATGTATCTATCTATGTACTGTCCTTATTATGCTGGTTGTTTTTGCTGAGTTCTAAGAAAAACTTAATAAACAAATTTATTTTAAAAAAAAGTCCAATGGCAAATTGCGCATATGTGTGGGCTTTAGGGACTTGAACCGGAACATTTGAGTGAATCACTATCCCTTACCACGCATAAATTAAATGGTAGCTAGCGTTAGGGGCTCCAAGTATTTTCCGTCAATTGACCTTTCCATTGCATATCACAAAGTGAAGTTACATTGTGAATCCAGGCCTTTGACTTTATTTATAACGCCTGAGGGAGCTTTCCAATTCCTGCGTATGCCATTTGGATTGGCATCCGCTTCTGTGGTTTTTCAAAGACTCATGAGCTGTATTCTAAAGGGAGTTGCAATAATGATGGTGTTTCAAGATCATATTTTAGTTTGGGGTGATAACATGGACAATCATGATACTGTTTTGAATGATGTCCTAAAGAGATTGCAGGATTGACTGTGTGTGCTGAGAAGTGCAAGTTTGGGGTGAGGCAAAATGATTATCTGGGGCGCACATTATAGGGGGACGGTGACAAGCCCAAAAAGAATCTACTTGAGGCCATTGAGAATGCTCCATCATCATCAGACAAGGAAAAATTACATTCCTTCTGAGGACTAGCTGAATATTACCCAAAATTTGTTGAGCATTTTGCAACCAAGGTACATAATACAAGACTTTTAAAGGAAAAGGTTATACCGTTTCTGTGGACCGATGAACGTCAGCTGTCCTTCGATGGTATAAAAGCAGACATAATGAAAGCAGTAGCCCTCAAACCCTGCAATCCTCACAATAAGTCTGTAGTAGTAGTGGATGCTAGTGTGTATGGGTTAGGCACTGTACTTTTGCAGAGGAAGGATGGAATGGAATGGGTAGTAGCTTTTGCTTTATCGACCCTCAAAGGGGCAGAAGCAACTTACTCCGTCACAGAGAAAGAGCCATTAGCTTAATGGTGGGGTGTCAATTAATTTAAAACATGTATGAGGAACAAACTTTGAGCTCAGAACGGATCATAGACCTCTAATTGACATCTTCACCACAAAGGGTGCTGGAAAAGCAACACCCAGAATTGCAAAATGGCTATACCGGTTGCAAGAATGTGATTTCCAACTGAGGTAGGTACCAGGTCATAAAAACATTAATGCAGATTGTTTATCTCGTTTGCCTTTACCTATTCAAGAGGTAAATGAAGTAAAAGAGGAAAAGGGAGAATGGTTGGGGGCAACTGTTGATGAATCGTGCAAAGGGGCAGTGAGCGGAAATGGGCAGTTTCACAAGATGCAACAGATAATTACGTGCTTGTCCAACAACACGGGACAGAGTATGTTGATAAAAAAGGAATTCACGGAATATAGAATGGTGTGGGCAGAATTATCTGTTGCAGACGGTATCGTTAGGAGAGTAGACAAGTTAGTGGTACCAGCTGGTCTACGTGTCAGATTGTTATAGAGTATTACATGAGGGGCACAACAGCATGTCTGGAATAAAGAGGAGAGCTAAGTGTGATTTCTGGTGTTCAGGCATGGATAATGAGATAGAGTATGTACGTAATTGTGTGGCATGCATGTGCAGTGATAATTCACATAAGTCGCAGGAATCCACCATTATGCCTGGACAGACCCTGGCAAAAAGTGGCAATGGACATCGGTGGGCCTTTCAATGCTAGAGGCATAGACAACAAGTATGCCATAGTCACTGTGGATTACTTCACCAAGTAGCCCAAGGTTGCGTTTGTGAGGGAGACAAAGTCTTCCAATTTGATAGAGTTCTGTGAGGATGTGATTCGCAAGGGTTATCCCAAGTGTATCATAACGGACAATGGGCCACAATTTGTTGTGGGAGAGTTTGAGAAATATATGGAAAATTCAGGAGTAACACACCTTACCACCGCAGTCTATAATCCCAGGGAAACTGGTCTGGTAGAGAGATTTAACCGTGTGTTAAAAGAATGTGTGCAATTCGCTGAGGCGGTTGGAGAGGTTTGTAAAAGTGCTGTGAAAGAGATTTTGTGGAGTTATCACAACACACCCCACACTGCCACAAAGGAAACTCCATTTAGTCTTCTTAAGGGCCGTCTGGCGAGTACCAAAGTGACACCGACATTGATGTGCAGAGTGGGTTGCACATATGTAGGAAGGGATGAGTTGGTACCCAGGGTGCAAAATTATCAAGAAAAGTTTATAAGCAGACATAACAACAGGATAAGGAGTTGTGCGCGCAACTTCAGGGTTGGTAATTGGGTAAGGACGTATCTGGTGGGAAGTCAAAGAGTGGGATTGTCGAAATGGTCCAAACCCAAACAAGTGACGAAGGTGATGGGCAACAGTGTGTGGCTAGATGATGGAAGGAGGTGAATGTGTGGAAAGTGATAGTGTTTAATAAGCTGGAATGTGATGTTTGGATGAAGGAAAAAGTTTTAACTGATCCAGGCATAGATTCTGCTAATAAGCAGGAATGCAGAAAGATGGAACGAGTCAAGTCTAAACCGGTTTGGCAGAAGGATTATATATGTACTCAGACATTTGTACTCTGTTCACGTAAAATATTTCTTAGGTGCTTTATGCCTGATGAGATGCTGTTTTTGGCACCTTTTTATTTTTCTGTTTTTGTTTACGGTTGTTAAAGGGGGGGGATATATGTTGTATCCTAGCAACCTCTGCATCTTGTTGCCATCTCCACTGGATTCTGGAGTGTGGAATCCAGGGGACAAGGAGCAGGCAGTTGCTGAGGAAGAAGGACTTTTGGGTTTGTTGTACCTTACGAATAAACCTGTTGATCTACACTACGTGGCTCCTGTGGGCTTAAAAAAAACAAATTCAGCAACCAGGAGGGTTGAAGGCAAAAATGTAAGGGATAAACCACGCCAAGGATGCCAGGTCTCCCAGACACTTAAAACCAGAACCATAAAAACATAGACATATAAACAATTGTTATCTAAGTGTGTAAAACCTTAGAAATGCACTGAAAAAAACAAAGGTTACAGGGAGGTTAGTGTTATTAATTAGAATTAAAAAAATCTTAGATATTCACTGAAAAAAACAAAGGTTACAGGGACGTTATAGTTAGGCTCAGATTTCACTTGTACAAAATTATTGAAATTCAGCAGTTATAGTTACCTGGGCTAACTATAACTTACGCTCCTGCAAGGCACTGCTTATTACGTCACATATTATATTACTCATGACAGGGTCAGTGAAATCACTGATGACATCTCAAATGACGTCACTGATGACATCATCCAGTGAATGTGTTTCGTAAACGCTTCAGAGAATTAAAGATATATACAATGCTACTGCATAAGTTAAGTTACTATTTTTTCTCTACTACTAACGAGTGATACTATATATAACATATTTCATCTGAGTGGCATATGGTTATAAGCAGTGGGACACAGTTTAAACTTTGTTTTTTCAATGAATTCCTAAGGATTTTTTTTTATTCTATCTCCTAACTATAATGTCCCTGTAACCTTTGGTTTTGTAAGTAAATGTCTGGTTTTTTTTTAATTGTATTTCCGAACTATAACGCCCCAGTAACATTTGGTTTTTTTCCAGTAAATTTCGAAGTTTTTTTAATGCTATTTCCTAACTATAATGTCCCAATAACCTTTGTTTGTTCAGTTAACTTCTATGGGTTATCAAATTCTATTTCTAAAGTATTATGTCCCTATAATGTTGAGGTTTCTTAAGTTAATTTCTAGGGTTTATTTGTAAACTAAGTACACTACAATTTATTTTGATTTTTCATTTAGTTTTTTTTTACTACAATCATTTTTATATAAACATGCTTTATATATGTTTTAAAGGGGGAAGAAATCCTAAATGTACTTACTGTAAAATATTTTTTTTGTTTGTTATTTTCTTAATGTAATTGAACACATTTTTTTATAAAAAAATATTTTTCCATTTCGCGGTACCTCCACGGATCCAAAAACATGGATGGGACTAGTAATCCATGGTTTTTAAAACCGATCACGTGATTGGACTCAATCTAAAAAGCTGTATCTGTGTATTCGACCGGAAATTCTATACATTGTTATGTTATGTTATGTTATCAGGGACTTGTAAGAGCGCACGGTCACCGAGAGGTTTCATGGCGCTAGACTTGAGTAATGTTGGCAGCGTGAGGACCTATGCATAAGCTTGCTCAAATAACCAAGTTTTGAGTACCTTTCTGAAACCTAACAGATTATCGCAACTCCTGATTCCTAGAGGTAGAGTGTTCCAGAATTTAGGGGCGAGGTAGGAGAAGCTGCAGCCACCTTGACGTTTGCGCTTGAAGAGATGTAGATGGAGATGGGCAGAGCGCAAGTTACGCCGTGGGATATGTTTAGAAATCATGCAACTGATGAATTTAGGACTCCTGCAATGCAGTGCTTTGAAGATCAGACAGCCTGTCTTAAATGCTGTACGTTGGGCAATTGGGAGCCAGTGAAGTTTAGATAGCCAAGGTCTAGCGGATTGCCAGTTAGGTTGTTTAAAGATTAATCTTGCGGCCTGGTTCTGCACCAGTTGGAGACGGTTAAGTAGGGACAGGGGCAGGCCAAGATAAATGGAATTAGAGAAGTCGAGGTGTGAGAGGACCAAGGCGATGACAACTTGTATAAGTGCTGAGTGAGATAGCAGGTGAGCGATCTTACGAATTTTACGCAGTTGGAGGAAACAAGAAGAGACCACTGCACCGACTTGTCCTTTGAGCGACAGGTCAGAGTTAATGGTAACCCCCAAACTCTTCACGGCGGGTGAAGGGTTGGGGGGGCGCCTAGTTCGGTAAGCCATTATTTTAAATATATACACTTCTCCATTTTCATTTATGAGTGTGAACATATTTATAAGTATATATAAGGCACCCTATATATGTTTTTAAAGAAAGCTTCTAATTTTATGAGTTTCGTGATACTGCAAATCTACTGACTGGATTCGCAAATTTGCTGAGGGCACACCCAAACCTTGCCTTTTGATTGCCTATATTATGACCCCACCCATGCACATTGAAAACCACACCCCCACACAAAAAGTGGGGGGCAACCATGCAGAAAGGGGCACTTTCCTACAGGCTAATCCTGAAATATCCATCTAGATATGCTAAGCTTCCAAGAAGTATTCGCCCTATTGGCAAAGGTTTATCAGATGTCCTTAATGAGATGAGTAGGTTGGCTTGTCCAGATTAATTTCTGAGCCATTATTGAAGGCAATGATTTAGATGATAGTCGTGCACAGCTCCAAGGTAATCTTTAGGTTAAAGGCGTAAATCGTGCTCCTTCGTTTACTCCCTGCTTTGGAGTATGTGCTATGAACTGAGGAAAGCACTAGCGCTGGTAAGTGCTAGTGTCACAAAGGGCACTGATTTTTGGTGTGCTGGATTCACCAGCAAATTTTGATCAATAAAGTTTTCCAAACTTGAAGTTGCTCTTCATTGTAGTATTTTATTCATACTTATGAAGATATATTCATGGAAGTATTCAATAGTTTATACTTGGTATTCAATTCCTTTTACAACAATCCATATGTTCCCAACAATCCTTATATTCCTATTCCAATGCATTTCGGCCTGCTGGCCTTCATCTGGGAAATCTATGAAACAAAGAGTGGTATCTATCACTAATAATTCTTCAAAAACAAACAATGTTTAACTCACTAAATCTTTGTCACATATTATCTGGCACCATCAAGTGATATACATACTATGCTACGTTCGACAATTGAAGTGGCCATTTACATTTACGCGTACGGATTATTTTCCGATGTTAAAACCAAATGCATGCGTGTTTTTTCTGCTGTTAACTGGAGCCTAGTGACATTACAAATTATTCTCGCAGTCAGATTGGCTAGCGCTAGTGCTTTCCTCAGTCCATTATTGAAGGCACCAGAATGATGAAATGCAACCTCGGGATTATTTCCCCTTCTTGTACAAATGGCTATATCTACTTAGCCCAGAGACATCATTATTCTCATTAATCCTATCACAGCTCAGGCTGCATACATTGTTCCTGAATATGGTACCCATCCTCATGTTCCAGCACCTTCTATCCTGAGTCACCACACTGCCTTTGTTCACTTTGACAACTTTGACAGACCATGAAAATAAGGTTCTTTTTTATTGCTGTGCCCTTGTTACTTTGATCTTGAGCAAGTCACCCAAACAGATTCCACGTTTTAACCTAGTACAGTTCATCATATAGTTCCCCAGAAAGTAGCTCTTTGCTCTGAATTTTCATTTCCAGATCTTTAACGTCTGTCTTTGACGTACATTTGATTTTTGGAAATTGCAAGTGTAGCAATAGAGGTAGCTTCCATCTCAGAAAAAAGAAGGGATTGGCTCCTGTTGTGAATTGATAGCTTTCCTACATGTCCATAATATCTCCCTGAGCACGTCAATCCATTGGCTTTTTTGTGTGTTACTCTAGTTTCATGTTGTCTTTTCAATGTGTTCATTGCATTGTGGATTATTTATGGCAGATTTGTGTAGACGGAATTTTTTTAATAGATTCTTTCATATCTTTGGATACCATCTGCACATCATTGTCTGTGACACTCTCGAAATCATTCCTTAATGACTACTTCTAATAAAACGTTTAACTCGGTTTTTGTTTTGGCATTCTCTATGAATTTGACTTCTTGCCATCTTGAGTGATAGAATATTATTACTAATGCAAGTTCCATGTGGCAGGGCAAACATTAAAATTGCCCTTCTAGTTTGAATGCCTCTTCCTGTCAGGCAGTCTTGGGCCATTGGACAGTCGCATCCCTGGTGGGAGCTGTGTGCGAGGAAAACATTCTGATGCTAGTCAACAACTGTCCACCAAGTGATACCCTACAGGGTCATGTTTGTGCTATACAAAACGTTATAAATAAATAAATAAATAAATAAATAAATAAATAAATAAATAAATAAATAAGAACAGTAAGCGAAAGGATAGGAATTTCCAACCTACTATTCATCAAAGGAGAAAGTGGGGATGGGGAAAGAGAGAGAAATGCGGACTGGAGTGGATGTCTTATCACTCGGACATTGTAGATGTTGCGCAGTTTGTGTTTGCATGCACTTTCTGGGATGCTTTAATGAAATGAAGACAAACACATATGGTAATTACTAGTTATGGTGCCAGTATACCGATACGAAATTATCCTTAACCCTTTTGCTCTTACCAGGTGCTCTGTAGGAGAAAGCCAAACTCGGGAGTAGTACCCAGTTCCCATCCCCGAGCACGGGGCGCACTACGAGACCTTCGAAGTGGTGGTTGTGTCGAATATCACACAGCAGGCATACGTCAGTGGTGTGTAGATCTCTAAAGGCGCACGAAGTAACAATAAAAAGAAACACTAGGGAAATGGGTAGAACACAACAAGGGTGCAGGGAAACAGAAATACATTGATCGAAGTAAGCGAGCGGGAACAGTACACCACTAAGCAGCCTTAAGGCACTTGCTACGGCCACCCAGCGGTTTAAGTCACCCTGGATGTGATCCTACTGCAGCCTGATTGGGTGACCTTCGCTGCCTTACCTGGAAGACCCGGGTACTGTTTCTCAGCCCCAGTCTGCTCTGAATCGGTGTCCATAATCTCGGCACTTCCGGTGCTCTTAATTTGCTCCTGTCCCCGTTCTCCGTTTTAAGCATATCTCACCTGCTCTTTTCCTGATCATGACATGGGCTGGGGTTATGGGCAAGCACGTGGTAGAAGTAATGTTGTTGCTTGTGGCAAGCACACATCACATTACCCGGCCCATGTTATGGCCTCCATATCTATAGCAGGCCATCAAAAATATGTCCTTAAGTAATTATTAATGGCATACATCTGAATATGTCTGTGATGGCCACTTTCCAAAGCAGTCAGTCTCATGTCCTGAGGTGATATCTTATGTCTTTTTGAGTTTATGTTGCACATGACAATAAGCGCACAGTTGTCCATACAAAAATGAAGCAAGATACCAGCGTTCACACAAGTACCTCCTAATTATTTTGAGAGTTTAATCTTTTCTGTCCACAACATTCAACTCCTCCTTTGTAAGTCCCCAAAATAATCGATCTACTACATCATGTGTTTTTGAGATGATGTCAAATTTATCTTATACTTTACATTCTTTATGACCTGTAGATAATGACAGATATGAAAGGCAGTCTGTCTACTATTTATCCTTCCAGGTACAAATTTGACCTTGAAATGATACTCTGCAACGTGGAGCATAAGAGGGCAATGTGAGTTGTTGTAGACATCTCTTCCCAGTTGTTAAGATGTTTTCTAAAGATTTTGCGCCTGTTCTCAAAATTAACTTCTTTGAAACAGTTAATGGCCCACATACAAGCCAACAAGTCTTTTTCAATTATGGCACATCTTAAACCGGTGGGGGGAGGGGGACCGAATTTTGTTTGCAAACGCCGTCTTCCCTCGGTCCACAGTTTTTCTTAATGTTAATGGGGATTTGTGGAGCACACTTACTCAAAGAGATCTTCTGGCGCTTTTGGATCATAGCTAGGAATGCAGCATTGATTCACAAGGTTGTGAATCCATCCAGTGGAAGTAAGGATCATGCGCAAGATGTGTAAATGCTTGCGGAGACAGGTTGAACATCAGTTAAACATTCATCATCATCCTCGTCGCCATGCGTAAAGAGAAGACTGTGCTCCAAACTCAAGGTTGGTTTAGTCCAGTCTTCAAGAACATGCGTCTACATCTCCTCAATTGCTGATTAAACTTTACTGCTTACTCGTTCCCAAGTGCTACATATGTAGCACTCATTCCTCAATGTATGCAAAGAAGCAGAGAGAAACCTCGAAGGGTGGAATAACGTGCATCGAATGACGGCTCCGGTCCTTTAAGGTGTCTGGCCCTGGTGTATTAGAGGCTTTTCGCCCTTGTAAAGCCTGCACACAGCGGCAGGCACTGCGATTCTTTGCGAGCTGCAAGGAGGAGAAGGTGCCAAAGAGGGATTGAGTCGTCCTTCCTATTCACAAGGAAATGTTTCGGGACTCACTGATCACTCGTGAAGTTTTAAAGTGCTAAAAGGTCACCAAAAACCCTTTTAAGGTGTCAACCATTCATACAGCAAAGGTTATCCGCCAGAGACCCATGCTGCCATGCAAATAACAGTCCTCGGCATCTATGTCAGTGTGCGCGTGGCTAATGCAAGTCTCTGTGAATGCACTATACACAAGTGAAATGCACTGACTTTGTCAGGGTTCGTTGTAAAGTGCCCCTCATGAGGGAGGGAAAAAGCAAAACCTCCATACATTGTTTATGGCTTATAAAAGGGTAAGTTTAGTCAAAATATGCCAAAGAAAACCCTATGAGACAGAGAGGGTCAGGGCTTTAAGTGGGATGAAAAAGGTGAGGGGTCTATGAAAGCGACGAGGCCTGTGTAATTAGGTGCATGGTTTAAACATATAACGTTTAGTTCCGTGATTTCTATAATGTGCCCTCGACCAATATTTGGTTCCTCTCTGAGCGTTCTGCCATTGTATGCAGATAGATAACACAAAAACTGACGCACCAAACCCAGTGAGGAGCATAGGCTTTGTCAGTGGTTGTTCGCTGTTTAAAATAGATGAGTAAAACAATGCATTTTGTTGTAAATGATTATTATTGAAACTGTTTCGACCCTGAAATTATGAGACTGTGAATTAAACATTACTGTGGGATTTTAAAGCGTTAGTGTTGTTCAAACGGTTGCAATTCCTCCTATGTTCCCTTTTGTTAGCCATGTAGACCCTTTTTATCTCCCTAGCCCGTCCATCTACATATCTCACACTTCATGTCTTTCCTCTTTAACACCCTCTTTTCACCCTGTCCTGAATGCACTTCCTTGCATCTTCTTCATTTCCCCTCCTCTCAAAACACAACGCACCCACTATCCTCTAAGCACCACATTTTCTTTTACTTTTGATATTTTTATTTATATCTGTTTTATTATTTCCATATAACTGTGAACACATTTATGCTACATGCAGTGCTGTTAACAATCATACACATGGCTAACATACTGGCAGTGCTTAATTTGTAAAAAGCTTAGTGCCGGGGCTCTCGACAGGAGGACACTAGAGCTTGCACCATCCGTTGCCCCTGGCAGCACTGCCAATGACAGCACCAACACAATACTAATCATAACACTCTTAAAAGTGAGACAATTCATACTATTACAGGCCCCAAAGCTATAAGAATGGCTTTGGAGGCAAATATAATAATTGGAAATTTAAATAATAAACAGAAGTTGTTGTGCTCATACCTTAATTGGCAGACACCACTACCATGTGGCAGACAGTCATAAGCCCGGGTGCTGGCAATTAAGTGCAGGTGCTGAGCACCAGAAAGCACCTGCACAAATTAAGCACTGCATACTGGCGGGTCATATAAGTAGGCTTCTGGCTACAAAAGAGTCTATGGGGCCGTGGCCCAGGGTTACCAGCGAGAAGCTTCTTTACTGGGCGTGTACATTGAAGCATTAAGATGTTCCACAGAGCAGCGTGCATGGTATGGGTAGGTGGCCCAAATAGGAAGAGAGGCTTTGCCACAATAGCATATTTCCACCAGTGTCTAACAAAAATGAAAAACTTAAAGGAACCAGGGGGGAGAGGAAAGGGGGGAGGGCATAGAGGTTGTCACTTGAGCCCTAGCCCTGACCAGTTGTTGTTGTAGATGCGTGCATTGTAGCAGAAAGGAGTAAAGATAGTCCCATGAGGGAGAGGGGAGTAGGGAGGTCCCTCTCCTATGTTAGTGTCGATAGCTTCACTATGGGGATCAGCCCCACGTCATAGTAAGGCGTGTCAAAGAGCTTAAGTGCAGGCAAGCGAGGGGAGGTGGAGCAACCGTGTTCTAGTTTAGACAAGTGTAGTAGCAGGGGTTGCCAAATGTGTGGGAATTTAGTGTCAGAGTGTGTGATACGGCAAGTTAAATGCTTCATTGCCATAATGTGCCATAGGCGTGTGAGCCACAGCAAAGCCGGTGGGGTTAAAGATTTCTTTCATTGCAGGGCAATGACCTGTTTGGCTGCCCCTAACATGTGTATGATCACACGCCACTCTGAGTATGTCATAGCTTTGAGAGTTTGAGGTTGAACCCCCAGAACCGTTACCTGCGATGTTCTCTGAATGGGGAACCCCACCATATCTTTGATGTGGCTCAGCACCTCCTTCCAGAATGGGGTTAAAAGTGGGCAGGACCACCAGATGTGGATGAAAGAGCCCTTGCCAGAGTTGCAATGCCAGGACAGGGGTGAGGAAGTGGGGAATATCCTTTGCAGCCGGACAGGTGTATAATACCAGCGGGTCATGACTTTTTATGCCGTCTCCCGTTGGGCGATACTTCTGTATGTCTTAGGGATGTCTCGCTATAGCTGTTCCCATTGCTCTGGAGGGATGTCGTCTGGGATGCCAGAATGCCACTGCTGTTGATAGGGGTAGAGAATTGGAGTGTTGGAGGGCTTGGTATGTACGCAAAATCAATCCCCTCGAGCCATCAAAGGAACGCACTAGTGTCTCTAAAGAAGTAAGCGGGCGTGTGGCCCCTTGTGTATTAATGGGTGTATGTAGCCAGTGCCGGAGCTGGTAATATTGCAATTGTGCCATGATGGGAAGACAAAAGTCTTGTAGGCATTGATCGAAGGATTTAAAGGTTTCTCCCTCAAAGAGATCACTGATCATGCGGCATTCCCCTTCCCCTCAGGCCGGAAAGGAGTGAGGTTGCAAAACTGGAGGAAAGGTGGGATTCCGGGCCAGTTGGATGTTGGGAGAGGGAAAGGAGGTGAGACCCCTGCTGACAGCAAGTTTGTCCCATATGTCCAATGCAGTTCTTGTGGGGGTGGCAATGTAGGCACTACGTGGCTGCAATCCCTTCGGTAACCAGGCCCGGTCCCAGAGAGGCCTGCATGCCACTGCTCTATCCATAAGAAACCAATGTTTCTCACTTTCGCGAACCACCCATTCTGAGATGTATTGCAGGTGTGCAGCCCAGTAATAAACAAGAAAGTTGGGACAGGCGAGCCCCTCCTTCACAACATTAGTATCCTATTGAAAAATCGTGGTCTAGCCTTACCCCAGATGAAGGCATTAACTTCCCTCTGGAGGCTTATAATTTTTGTATGGGGTATAGGCGTGGATAGCGTTTGAAAAAGGTAAAGTACCTTAGGCAATATTGAAATCTTTACTGCGTTGAGTCAACCTTATCACAATATAGGTAGCAATTTCCAACGCCTCAGGTCTACCCCAACAGAACGCAGGCATTCTGGCCAGTTAGCTTGAGACCACGAGGCCAGTGAGGAAGTCACATTATGACCCAGGTATCGAAGCGAGTGAGCAGCCCATTGGAACGAGGTGAAAGAATGTAGCTCAAGGACCTCCTGCTGGGGGAGCGTTAGATTCAGCCCCTGTGATTTAGCTGCATTAATCTTGAGTTCCTGGGGTTGGTCAGGGTGAGGAGAAGATTGCCTGCTAATAGAGGCTCCTTGTGTTCGTCAACACCAAAAGGGATGCCCTTGACTTTGGAGGACTGTTAAATGGCTATCGCAAGGGGTTCTACTTCTAGGGAAAAAGTAAAGGGGATAACGGGCATCCCTGTTGGGTTTCCCTGTGAACGTGCACTGGAGGGGAAAGGAGCCTGTTGACCCTAGTTTGCACCAAAGGAGCAAGGTAAGATGCCATTATCCGGGCTACCATGACTAGTCCAAGCCCAACCTTCTGTAGAACCGCTTTGAGAAAGGTCCAATCCACCCTATTGAATGCTTTCTCAGCGTCAAGATAGAGTAGACACAATGGGATATTTCGCCCACTGGACCTTCTCCACCAGGTGGGCTAGCCGACGGATGTTATCGTTCCCTTGGCGGTGGCGTATGAAGCCCACCTGATCTGGATCTATCAGGTTAGGGAGGTATGGCACCAATCGGTTTGCCAGGAGTTTGGTATATATTTCGGCATCTATGTTGAGGAGAGAGTGTTCTGGTGGTAGGACGTGCATTGAGTCGGATCTTTCCCTGGCTGAGGTATAAGAACTATCTCAGCCCTAGTCATTGCGGGGTTTAAGCTGGTACTATCAGAGAGAGAGTGAAATAGAGTGAAGAGGTGCTCTTGAATTTGGGATAGAAACATGCAGTAAAAAGGCACCATAAGTTCATTGTGCCTCGGGGTCTTACCTATCGGAGGACTTGTCAACTCCTGTTGGGGCTCGTCCAGTGTAAACGGGGCCTCTAGGTTTTGTGCATGAAAGGGGTCGAGAGGTGGCCATGGGCAGGAGGCAAGGAAGGGGCCAGTCTCTTCCTGGGACGTTTCACCTTCTCTATATAGGGTGGAAAAGAATTTGTGGAATGCCCGCTGTTTATCAATTTTAGAGGTGGCCCATGTGCCATCTTCGTTTTTCACTTTAGAAATGTGGGCTTGGGAGGTACGGTCGTGGAGTCAGTGGGCCAACATGGAGCCAACCTTATTTCCACACTCGTAATATTTGCGTTTCAAGGTGAGCAGTGAATGCTTTGCCCTATTTACCCGCAACGCCTTCAGTTGGCCACAAAGGGAGGCCAGCCCTTTCTGGTGCTGCCGCAATGGCACGGTATTATCTAGATGTTCCAGGGCCTTTATGTCCCTGGAGAGCCCAGCCTCCTCCAACCGAGACTCCCGGGTACGGGCAATTGCATTTGGAAGTGGTAGTATCATGGATGGTCGCATTGAAAGTGTCCTACAAGATGTGTCTGTCGGTATTAGGCAGAGCATTCGCCTAAAAATAGGCCTGGATCTCTTTCTGCATTCCTGCCACATTGACCTGGTCTTGTTAGCCGCGTACCCTGCAGGTAACAGCGGTGGGGCGGTGGGGCCGTGTAAGGGGAGATTTTGAGGGACAATGCATAGGGAAAATGAAATAAATAATTAATTTTTCCTCTGCATCGTCCCTAGAAATCCCCCCTAACCCAGCCCCACCTCCCCACCGCTGTTACCTGCATGGACCACGGCTGGGTCTCGCAGTATGTATGGAGGGAGCTGCCAACAATATGAGGGGTGAGAGATCACAACTATGCCTCCCAGAGAAATCTCAAGATGCGCATGGTCCGAGATAGATATATCCAAAATATGCGACGACTCCAAGGTCCGAATGAGAGACTGCGAAATAAAAAAAATAGTCGATGCGTGAATACGAACGGTGCATATGGGAGAAAAAGGTGTAGTCTTCATAGCGCCAGGTGTCTATCAGGCCCAGGGCTGTGATGTCCTTCTTTAGTGCTGCGGACATTGCTCCCGTGCCTTGGAAAGTAGTCACGCTGCGATCAAGTTTGGGATCCCAGACCAAGTTTAAGCACCCTTCCCCCTCCACAAGCATCTGTCTGACCTATTGGAAAGCAAGGTCCTTTTTTTAAAACAAACTTTATTGAGTTTTTCCTTAGCACGAATTCACAATGTATCAAAATACGTTTCCTGATATAACTTTCCGCAATCATTACATGCTTATAGTGCAGTGTTACTCAATTTAAGGTCTTAGGTGCATATAAGTATCCCACCCTTGCAGCAATTGGAACACTATGATTGGAAAGCAAGGTCCTTGAGGAGATTCCTAAGGTATGTATCCTGGGACAGGTTGGGAGCATAGACATTGATTAATATAGGGGGTCTGCCAATGATTTGGGATTTAATTTTGAAGTAGCATCCCTCCCTATCTCGTGTTATTTGGGTCCCCTGCAAGTGGAGGCTTGCCTTGATGAGTATAGCCACCGCTGCTGTTTTGGATAGTGAGGACGCCCAGTATTGGGTTGGGTATTTTGGATGTGCCATGCGACGCATGACCGGGTGCAAAAGATAGATTTCCTGAAGGAAGATAATATCCAGGTCTTGTATCAGTAGGTAGCGTCAGACCTGTCTTCACTTGTTGGGGGTGTTTAGGCCTTTCACGTTGAGTGAAGTAAATCTAATCAATGTCATGATTGTTTATCTGGGGTGTAATAGGGGGCTGTGTGTAGGCCCTGTCCGGCTGCTAGAGGTTGGGTGTGCATGTTATAGGATCTCGTTGCACGCAAATGCGTATAAGGAGAGTGTGGCGGTATTGTAGTCGGCTCCTCTTACCCCGTCAATCATAATATAGTGTGCCCCTAATGACGGAGCAAGGCGAGAATAAGAGGGTACATTGCACGCTATCCCTATGGGCTCCAGGGACAAGAAGGAAAGAGGGGGAAGGCAATCCAACAATAACAGAGACAATAAGGCCAACCGGGCCATAACGTACCACTCAAGACCTGAAGTGGCCCAACGGTGGGGACCAGGGCCACTCGGAGGAAGTCACTCCCCTTAGGGACCAGTTGAATGGGGGGGGCTAGATGATCTTGCTGCAGGCCGTTGTCTCCTAACCCGGTAGCCGTCCCATGATGCTAAAGTGGGGGAGTGCCTCCTTGGGACCAGAGACCTCATTGAGTTAATTCCAAAATCGGAGTGTTATAGAGAACGAGAGGTGAATGTCATGGGAGAGTTTGCAGGCGAAGAGGTTGTCAGGCCCCTCCACACTGGCTGATGGGTCCCAGTAAGTAGTTGCCTTCTGTGCCTTAAGATGCATGAGGGGAGGGTGCAGTAGATGCAGCCGGAGAGTGAGACAGTGATTGGATGCTAGCCATAGATCGTAAATGTTGTACGATATCCTGCTTGGCTTGCAGAGTCGAGTCACCCTGATTCTGGGCCTTGTTTCTGGGACGCAGTCCAGTTGTTCACTCTGGGTGCAGAGGGGCCCTGGGCTGGGCACATAGTGAAGTCGGGCTGGAAGGACGGGAGTGCGTCGAGAGTTGGAGTAGTTGCTGGGCCTCCAGTAGGGATCAGATTGACCTGCGTCTGCCTTCCCACATAAAGTTCAGGAGGAATGGGTGGCCACATTGATATTTAATGTTCATCTCTCGCAGCTTGTCAGTGAACTATTTGAAATCCCTGCGCCGTCACAGTGTGGCAGGGAGAGATCCTAGAAAATGTGGATGCGGTGTCCATTGTATGTCAACTCTGTTTTCTCCCTGGCCGCGTGTAGGACTGCCTCCTTCTCTCTGAAGAAATGCACCCAGGGGAGGATGTCCAGCACTAGATCAGGATTGCCTCGTGGGGCCGCAACTCAGTGGGCCCTGTCCAAAGTCGGTGGTAAGATGCCGTCTTCACCCCTGACAGCCTGGAGGAGACCTTCAATGTAGTTCATAATGTCCTGCCCCTCCGTGCCCCGAGGAACCCCTCTGATTTGAAGGTTGTTTCTCCTACTCCTGTTTTCCAGGTCTTCTTGATTTATTTGAAGTTCTATGTGATGATCCTCTAGTGTGGTCATCCTGTGCCACAGGTCCTCCTGATCCTCTGTCCGAGTGTCAAGGGTATGCTCATGATCATCCACTCTGCCCCCAATTTTAGTCACATTGCGCCTGAGGTCATGTAGACATGCTTTAAAATCGGATTTGAGGGAGCCTATCTCTGCCTTAATTTCATGCAAGAAGTTGGTCATGAAGGCCTGTGTGAAGGGGCTTGCCTCTGCCCCCTCAAGGACTGGCACCAGCGGGGGGTCCAGCCAGCCCACAGTGGCCAGGGTCCTCTTTAGCCACATGTAATGGACTGTAGCTTTTCTAGTGGGGGCCGAGGACAACTCCTTTCCAGTCTTGGTACGAGGCATGCTCCTTCCAGACCCCATACCCAGTGCTCCCGGCGCGTCAAGGTCCCGGGCTGGGGATGCTGTACTATATTTACGAGTCAAGCATGGGTCAGACCTCTAGGGTCCAGAGGAGTTAGGTCAAGACAATACGTAGTAGATGCCTTTAATGTGGAGTCAGGCTGTGGTGTCTTAGGGCTATTGAGTAAGGAAGTAAGTGGTGTGCCTCCGGCCATCCCCCAAGACTGACAGATGCAGGAGCCGCAAGAGCCAGGTCCCCAGCAGTATCCCGAGGGGCCAGGCACTGGTCCCCCCCACATGCGCCCACTCAGGAGCGAGAGACAGCTGCCCCACAGTGCAGCCGATCGTCGCTACACTGCTTCGGGGGGAGATGTCAGAGGCCAGGTAAAGAGTAGTGTACCACTATCACTGGTCCATGGGTTACGGTGTTAGTGTGGGAAGGATCTGCACTGTGTCGGAATACAAGTCCCCAAGTCTGTGGGAGATGAGAAGGCAGAGGGTTCAGCCCGGTCGACTACTCAAAGATGCAAGGCTACTCATGCAGTCGCACTTCAAGCAGGCACCCCAAGGTCAAGGCTCCAGTCCCCCATCAGACGGTAGTGGGGGGCGGAGACATTGCCCGTTAGTGCAGTCGATCGCTCGCCCCCCAGGGCACAGAGGTCTAGCTGGCAGAGCTTTATCAGGCTTGCAGAGAGGGGGGAGCAGGGAGATACCCGCTGTCCAACAAAGCAGTCGATCGCTCCTTCCCGGTCACTAAGTTCCACACAGTAGCCCTCCATGGGGGCAAATGCCTTTGCCCTTTTGCCCTCTCTCAACTTGCCTTAAAGCTGCTGGAAGGGTCCAGAGGTAGGTCAACACAGGGTGAGGGTAGCACCATGCAGGACCAACTCGTGTCACCCCTCGCACCGTTGCCGGCAGGATCTTCCGATTCTGGTGCCCCGTGGGCCGTTGCAGTAACTGTTGAGGGCCTCGGAGGCCTCGGGCTGTTGGCAGTTCACTGCTGAGCCAACCAGCCTGGCCCCGGTGAGGGAAAGTGTTAGATGGGCCCGCCGGGCCATGCAGGAGGGCAGGTGGGGCACCAGTCCAGCCCCTTCTAGGTCCGGATCAGCCTGCGAGGCCCCGCTCCCTGAATAAGGCGGAGCACCAGTCGCCAGGCAGGGCTGGCTTGGCACCTGGGGCTCACAAGATAGCACCACCAGCACCGAAGAAGCAGGCCGCTTTCAAGTACAGGCCGGGCGGTGAGCAGAAGAGCCCTGTCCAGCCCCCCAGCCTGAGTCCGTGTCTTAGCCCACGCAGGCTGCCGCCGGCAGGCTCAAATGTAGTCCCGACCTTCCTGGGGGCGAGTTGTTCCTCCGCTCCCAACTCCAAGATGGCGGGGCTGGCCGCTCTCCATCACCGGGCCTCAGCTCTCCAGCCACGAACTCTGTTCCAGAATGTCCCTGGTGCCTGCAGATCAGGTCTGACTGTAAGCAGGGTGTTATAGCGGGAACGGCATCCAACTCCCAGGTCCTGATGCCAATGGATGCTCTAGGGCCGGTTGCGCGAGAGCGGAAACACAGCAAGGTGCAGCCTACTCCATCAGCAGCCTGGCCACGCCCCGGGGTGGGCGGAATTTGCGAAATTCACTTTCGCAAATTATCGCGAAAATGTTAAAAATCTCCGCAAACACGCAGAAATATCGCGAAGATGCGGAAGTTTTTTTCCCGCCCGTTCGCGGTATTTTCTGCATGGTCGTGGCTCGCCAACTTACCCATGCGGTTGCTCATGGGCGCAGCCATCTTGTTTTCACTTGCCTCGCGGTGCATGATCGCGAGAAGAAAGACGTGATCGCGCGACGAATGACGTTACTGCGGGCGCAAACTGTCGCGAGACAGCGCAAATGGCTACCAACAATCCAACATCTCGCGGAGAACACGACCGGATCGGAAAAACTTGTTGGTGAACGCGGGGATTCAGGTAAGGCGATCGCGCGCATGCGAGAATGTATTATTTTACAGCGCGAGCAAGCAAAAAATTTCCGGTAAAATGCGGATTGCGGAAATTTTGACATTTTCGCGCTCTCTGTGGAACGCGAAAATGTCAAATTATCGCAATTTCCGCGAGCGGAACGGAATTTTAGCCCAGGCCTAATATTTTGTCATCCATGTACCTCCTTCATCCACATTTGCACAGAATCACAATTGCAACTGAAATACAAGACCATGGCTGTGTGCCCTCTGAAGTGAGGCCAAGGATTCGATGGCCAGGTATTCTGAAAACCTTTTTGACTCACTGACAGACACTGTGAGAAACTCGCTCTGCCTTCAGCCTCAACTCCAAAACTCTCGATCGTGGCCTGGGATAAACACCTGGAGGCGTCTCAGTTCAAAGTATGCACTATACAAATGTAATATGCTACACAAATAAAATACAGAAACACATCATCATAGAATTAACTAACCCTCAGAGAATGCAAGATTAAGTAGAACATGTGAATTATAAACCAAAACTAAACACTGACATGGATTAGCTAGGTTTTTCACATCCATGATTCGGAAATGAATCCGTGTTTTTGTCTGTGGAGTTAAGGACATTATTATAGGGCCCGATATGGACCCATTTTGATGTCCATTTATAATAAATACCAGATCTGAGACCCGGAGGGACCAGGACAAATTTAATCAATCAGGGGTTTATTAAGCATGCTACTCACCCGTGAGGGTCTCAAGGCGCTGGGGGCCGGGGGGTGGCACAGCTCCGGTCAGTCAAAGAGCCAGGTCTTGAGGGTCTTCCTGAAGATGTGCAGGGTGGGGGCGCGTCTGATGTTGATTGGGAGCTTGTTCCAGGTCTTGGCCGCAATGTAGGAGAAGGTTCTTCCGCCCGTTCGTGCTTTGGGGATGCACGGGGCTTCGGCCAGAGTGAGGTCGGCAGATCGGAAGTTTCTCTTGGGAACGTGGAAGAAGATCCTATTGTTGAGATATTGGGGTCCGATGTTGTGGAGGCATTTGTAGGCGTGGGTGAGTATCTTGAACGTTACTCTCTTCTCAACGGGAAGCCAGTGGAGGTTCCGCAGGTGTTGGGTGATGTGTTTGTGTCGAGGGATACAGAGGACGAGTCTGGCTGCAGTGTTCTGCATGGTCTGGAGTTTGTGGAGTAGAGATTAATGATCCCGGCGCAGAGGGAGTTTCCGTAGTCCAGTCTGCTGTTTATGAGTGTGTGGGTGACAGTTTTCTTTGATTCAGGGAGATCCATTTGAAGGTCTTTCAGAGGATGCGGAGGGTGTTGAAGCAGCTGGAGGCGACGGCGTTGACCTGTCGGGTCATGGAGAGGGAGGAGTCGAGTGTGACGCCGAGGTTTCATGCGTGGTCCGTGGGGGTGGGAGGGCTGCCGAGGGCAGTGGGCCACCTGGTGTTGTCCCATGCAGAGGGGGTGGGTCTGACGACGAGGACCTCTGTCTTCTCTGAGTTGAGTTTCAGGCAACTGCTGCTCATCCAAGATGCGATGTCCTTCATTCCTTCCTGGAAGTTGAGTTTGGTGGTGATGAGGTCCTTCATGACGGAGAGGATGAGCTGGGTTTCGTCAGCGTAGGATACTATGCTGAGTCCGTGTTTTCTGACAATGGCTGCGAGGGGGACCGGGTAGATGTTGAAGAGCATGGGGCTAAGCGACGATCTTTGGGGTACTCCGAAGTTGATTTCTGTAGGTTCGGAGAGGAAGGGTGGCAGTCCGATACTTTGGGTTCTGCCGCTGAGGAAGGAGCAGAGCCAGTCGAGGGCGGATCACTGTATGCCAGCATCGTGGAGTCTGGCGGTGAGTGTGCGGTCTCAGTGCTATGGTTGCTTCGGAATCCGGATTGGGAGGGAACAAGGATGAAGTTTCCTTCGATGAATTTTGTTAGCTGGGCGTTGATTGTCTTCCCTGTGACTTTGGCCGCAAAGGAGAGGAGGGAGATGGGTCGCTAGTTCTTGAGGTACGTGGGATCTGCTGAGGGCTTCTTGAGCAGTGGTCTGACTTCTGCGCGTTTCCAGTCGTCGGGAAAGATGCCGGTTTAAAAGGTGGCGTTGATGGTGCGTCGTAGTTTCGGAGCAATGGCGGCGGCGGCTCTGTGGAAGAAGTGCGGGGGGCAGGGATCCGTGGAGGCTCCTGAGTGGATGCCTTTCATGGTCAATGTGGTGTCTTCAGTGGTGACTGGGGTCCAGGACGAGATGGTGGGCTGGCTGGCGTTACTGGAGTAAAAGTGGTTTCGTAGTCAGGTGTCTGGTCATTGAAGATGTCGTAGAGGCCCTTGATTTTCAGGTGAAAGAAGGAGCCGAGTTTGTTGCAGAGGTCCTGGGAAGGGGTGATGTCCGTTGTTTTGCTGGGCGGCTCGGTGAATTCCTTGATGATGTTGAATAGTTCCTTGGAGTTGCTCTAGTTGGCGATGATCTTGTTCTAGATGAAGGTCCTTTTGGTGGATCTGATGCGTTGGTGGTATTCCGTCATGGCGTTTTTGTAGTTGGTGCGATCTTCTGCCGTTTTGCTGTTTTTCTAGTTTTTCTCGAGTCGTCTGCAGGTGCGGCTGGATTCTTGGAGGTCGGCGGTGAACCAGGTGGCCTTTCTGAGGCGCTGTCCGTTGGGGTTATGTAGGGGTGCGAGCTCGTTTGAGCAGTTGGAGATCCATCTGTGGAGTTCTTTGGCTGCGAGATTAACGTTGGTCTAGGTGGTGGGGGCATTGCGGTTGAAGGTGGCGTTGATCTGCTCCTGAGTGATTTTGCTCCAGTTTCCTCATGGAGGGCAGGGTGCAGGTTTGGGTGGCGTGTGTTTGTTGACAAGGAAGTGTACGCAGTTGTGGTCTGTCCATGGGGGTTGCGTGGTGTGGCTGAAGCTAAAGCTAGATCAAGCTAAATGAAAGAGAATATATAATTATGGAGAAGTCAGACAAATGTAAGCGATCAGAGAGGCGTTACCAGGGAGAGCAGAACCTGTTAGCCTCATCTCCTGTTCTAAAAACCTTATTGGAACCTGTTTTCAAGCGGTTGCATAGGCAGGACTGAGAACAAGCCTGTGTTAGTTAGCTATTTGCAGACATCCAGGACAATATTTGTCTAAAGCCATAGTGGGAAATATTCACCATTTAATCATACAGTCATCTGAGAAGAAGAAAGTAGCTTCATTGTCCTTTCACTGACAGGGCAAACGGTGTGAGGGTGGCCATCTTCCATACAAGACTGTGAGATCACCTATACCGGCACCTTAGCTCCCAGGTCTTTTTCTATCAGTAGGACAAGCCCAACTGGTGCTGGAGAGGGGTACTGGGTGATGGTAGTGTTCTTCAAGATGAGATTTGGTTAACTGTGTTTGCCTGCAGAGGAGGACAGCACTAAAGAGAAAGCACTGCACAAGCACAAAGAGGCTAAAGCAAACACTCAGTGAACCCCTATCATCAATGCACAAGATAAACATTAATCATTTAGGGCCATTCTGCATAAAACAGAGCCCCGAAAGAATTAACAAAGGTCTGTGGTGCACAACTCAATCCATTTTCATGAATTGGAAAGTAAGGAGAGATGCATATCTATAAGAATAGTATTTACCTGTGGCTGTGTGTAGATTCCTAACTCTAAACTAACTTCTGGCTAACAAGTTGAGGCTCATTAACACCCCAACTGTCAACTTTAAACAGACCGATAAAACTGGATTTCCTTATCCACCCATGTGAAGGTAAGTGGAGCTTAATTCAGCCTCAGAGAGTTCAGCATCATGAGCCATTTTATGAGGTCTTGCTTAACAGCTTTAGATATTTGACAGAGCTCATGTTATTACGAAAAGAGTTGTGAGCAGTGTAGGGAAAGGGGAAATTTCTTGAAGGCTGGTGGTGCTCCGGGGTTCTTGGAGTCCTTTCAGGTCTTAGGGCGTTAGAGCAGCAGAGATTGTCGAGTCGTTGATGCTGCAGGCAGTATTTGGCACTTTATCTTTCTGCAGCAGGGCTTCTGTTCCGTTTGCAGCGGGTCTTCTTTGTCTTGGTCTTCTCTTGTCCATCGAACCTGATGTTCATGCCTCGGGGTGCCACATGAATACCCAATATAGGGGCGTGGCAAGGGGAAACATGCAGTAGCCAATGGGCTACTTACCTTTAAGGTATCTACACCCTTTAGCGAGCACATCCTGTGGGAAGAGGCACTACCATAGCTATGATTGGAAGTTTTCTTACCATCGCAAAATGGTAGAATTTTAGGAGAGGGGTTCACGTTGCTGCACCAGATATATATATGTACATTTTTATATAATTTTAACATTATAAAGTAAATGAAAACTAATAGTTTATTAATTGTATCTGATAGAGACTACTAGCCGCAGATTCCTTAACGTAGAATTATCCCCAGGCGTGAGACTGGACCCAGAAGACTTTCTTGCCCAGCCTCTCTGCGCGCCGGGGGGCGGTTCCACGCGACTCCACCCTGACGTCTACTGCGGGCGTGACGTCAGCGAGGTCACATAAGCCCCACCACACGGATCCGGATTGTGTCCCTGGCCTGTTTTCAGGCCTTCTTTTCACGCTTTGCGTTTCTCCTGTGAGAGCAGTGTGCGAATGCCTTCGGGTTTTAAGACGTGCTCGTCTTGTGCACACCAGATGTCGGCGACGGACCCTCACCCCATCTGTATGTGGTGTTTGGGGGAGCACCGTGGCTTCACGGACTGCGAGGCTTGTCAGCAGATGAAACCGAAGTCCCAGCGGGAGCGCCGGATGAAGCTCCTTTCAGCCCGTATGTCCAGGAACCGCCGCTTCCGTCTCCGACATCGTCCTCCTCAGAGGTCGCAGGGGCGTCGCTCGCCCGTTTGTGTCGCAGCTTGTCCCCAAGGCCCGATCCCCGCCCTGTAGGGGGCGCAGGTGCTTCGCGGGTCAAGTGGCCTCCAGCATCACCCCCCTACCCGCCGATTCCCGGCGTGGGGGTATCCAGAGCCCAAATGGAGGCCTATGCTGCGGCCCTGCACGCCCCCTTGGCTCCTCCTTCCCTTTCTGGGACGTCCATGGATCCCCTGCCATGTGCGGCGCCTCTGCCTCGCGGCAAACCCTGTGGGGGTCCCTGTGGTGTCGTGGGAGGTTGCCGGGACTCGTGGCTTATCCTCGATTGCTCGGTCCTCTGGGCAGGCGGCGGCCTTGTCCGAGGCCGAGCTGACGCCGCTCAGGCGCCGGCGGCTGTCGGCCCTGGCGGCGCCGCAGGGGCTGGCTGGGGGCTGGGTTGCGTCTCCGGGTCCTCCTTGTCTCTCCACGCAGGTGGCTGCCTTTTCGGTGTCGTTCTTTAGCCGCCCCGACCCAGCCCTGTTCCCCCACTGCAATGGTGGAGGTCGTCTCTGCGTCCCCTTCAGCACCGGTCGACGTCGAGCTGGTGCCTGTGGTGGACTCCACGGCGCCGTGCCGGCGTCGGGTCGTTGATTCGTCTTCGGAGGCCCCCTCTTCTCCAGAGGTTCAGCAACTTTTTGTATCTTCTTCCCCGGAGACGAGACGCCGCGTCGTGGCTTTTTCCCCGGTGTCTTCCAAAGCGGGCTCCTTGCCGTCCCCACACTCACAGTCTTCCCCGGAGGCGGCTTTGGCTCCCCACTCGTCTGTCCAGCCTTCTGTCCACGCTTGGCTGTTTCTTCCTCCGGTTGGGCTGGGGGATGGCCGGCTTAGCCTACAGCCGTCTCCCACGGAGGAATTGCTCTCTCCACCGCTTTGCCCTATGGAAGCAAGTGCTGCCCTCGCCCGGGCTGTCTCCACGGCCGCTGGGATTTTGCGCATGGGCGACCCGGCTGCCCATTTCCCCGTGGACCATTTACTTGAAGTTCTCCATCAGGGCTCTGGTGGACGGGAGCTGCTTCTTCCTTTCGGAGCTTTGCTTCATAATTCTCTCTTGGGAGCCTGGGGGCGTCCTGCCACGGGGGACCCGGTGCCCCAGTCCGCCTGCACCGCCACCGTCCTGCCCAGCATGATCCTGTCTGCCTTTCCTTCCACCCTTCTACCAGGGGCCCTCTTCTGCAGACTGCCTTTCCTTCTTTGCCCTTGGTGTTGTCTCCTCCGTCACGGGAGGCCCGGTGGTTAGATTCGTGGAGGCGTAACATCTTCGCCTCCTCCAGTGCTGCTTTGCGGGCGCTCAACACACTTTGCGTTTTGGCCAGAGCCACTTCCAGCTTGTGGGATTCCGCGGAGTCCCTTCTGTCTTGTGATTCTCAGGAGGGTGCCTGCGCTGATCTGCGGCACCATGTGTTGGATGGCCAGGAGCTGGCCGCGTTTATTCTTCGCTCAGCACTGGATGTCTCCAAGGTGCTTGGTCGCACTATGGCTTCTCTGGTGGCCCTCCGTCGCCATGCTTGGTTGAAGGACAGTGTTTTTCCTGAGAATGTTAGAGAGCGTCTGGTTGACCTCCCTTTTGATGGCACTCTTTTGTTTCATGCCCTGGCGGATTCTGCTATTCAGCGGTTCCTTGCGGGACTTCGCCTCCTCCTCCTCCCCCTCACCCTCACCCTCCCCCCCCCCCTCAGTAAACCTGGCTGTCAGTCCTCTGCTGTGCTCTGGAAGGGGTTCTCCCCTTGTTCCTCTAGGGTCTAGTATTCGGTAGCCCCGGTTGCGTGTTCTGTCTGGTTGGTGTGCCTTCAGGGTCCTTCCGTTGGCCCTTTGGTGCTGTTGGCTGCTGGTCTGGCCCTTTTTTGACTTGTGGTTTGGCTGTTGGTAAGCCCGTGTAGGTCCTGAGATTAGGCCTTCTGTGTCTTCTTTATTGGCTGATTGGCAAGCCGTCTGCGTTTTTCTCCACAGGTCTTTCTGTTTGTCCTCTGCTGAGGAATTTTTTGTTTTCCTAAGAGGTGTTCCCATGTTTCCTGGGACATAACATACCCTATGTGGGGTAATTGTAGCTATTACATAGCTCTGTCATGTGCTGGGGAGGTGTGGTCGCCTTTTTTGGGCTCCTTGCTCTCCGTGGCGTCACGGTATGTCGCAGGTGCGATCTTGTTGATTGTCTTGAAGCAGCTTGCATTACGCCCAGGTCGGTCCTTCTCCTCGTTCGCTATGTCACTAGACCAGTCTGGCCTGCTGTCTGCGGCATCGTGTTGTGGCGGTTCTGCACTTCTGTCCGGTTTTTCGGCTTGGTCTTCTGTCTGGTGTTCCGGAGGGACTGGCTTTCATTGGCTTCTGTGTTCTGGTGGACGGCTTGATCCGTCCTCCATCTCTCTCTCTTTCTTTTCTGCCTGATTCCACTTCTTTCGGGGGTCAGTTTGTGTGTTTCTGGACCGGCCCCTCCTTTGGGGTGTGTCCTGGCCCTCTCTGGCCTCTGCCTTCGGCTGGCGTCTGGCTTGTCCTGGGTGTGCCGTTCTGTGGTGTTGCCTGCTGCTGGCTGCGCATGCAGGCCTGCTTGTTCTATTCCACCGTTGTGGCCTTTGATGTATTCCCTTGTGCCCCTGCCTCTGGTTCCGCTGGAGCTTTGCGCAACTGTACCTTTCTTCTTCCGTCTGCTCTATTGGCGGTGGAGCCGTTCCTACCTTGTCCGCTGCTTGCGGCTGAGGTGTGTTCAGCTATTTTCTGTCACTGTGTATGTGTTTCTTACGGTGGGCCCTGCCTCCGGTTCTACCTCTTCTCCCTGGGGTTTGAGGTGGTCCTTGTGTTCCTTGAAGCTTTTCGGGCGCTGTCTGCCCCTGCGGGGTGTTGGGAGGTTCTCCCTTGGTTGGCCTTAGGATATCCTGGCCTTTCCCTTTTTGTCCCTGTGACATGTCCCCTGCTGGGGCCCTGTGTCTCTCCTGGTAGGGAGGGTCTCTCACAGGCCCTCCTCCCTTCTAGGTATGGCTATGGTATATATTCTACGTTAAGGAATCTGCGGCTAGTAGTCTCTATCAGATGTACAAGTTACTTTCCTAATGATGTATCTGGTAGAGACGATTCTAGCCGCAGATTTCTTTACGACCCGCCCTTCCTCCCCGTTCTGCGAGGACCCTCTGCTTGGGTTTCTGCACTCGCCTCCCTCTGGGTGGCTTGTCTTTTGTGGGTGTCCTCTTCGTTTTCTTCCTGTCAGACATTCCTCCAGCTAGTTTCCCTCCAGTGTAAGGGTCTACTTTTGCTCTTTTTCCTCTGTTGTTAGAGTTTCTGATCCCCTTGCGGTCTTCTTCGTTGGGGATTCTTTTGCCTGACCTTTGGCCTCCTACTCCTTTCATGGGTTATGGCCATCCTTGGCACTGTAGTCTGGGGATGGATTGCTGTTGCTCCTCTGCTCCGGGCTTGTGGCCCTTCACTCTGTGGTTGTGGTTGCAGACCCTCTCTCTTTCTGTCACGGCGCTTTCACATGCTTGTGCCTCCAGGATGGCTCTCGCCTTGGCTTGCACGGTGGTTCCACAGAGTGGTGCTTTGCGCCTTTCTTGCTATGGCTTTGCTGCTCTGGCCTTATGGTGCTTTAGTGCCAACTGGTGCTATCGACTTGGCTTACACAGTTGTTCCTCAGAGTGGTGCTCTGCTCTTTTCCTGCTCTGGCTTTGCTGTTGTAGCCTTCTGGTGCCTTGGTGCCAACTGGTGCTGTTCCTCACCTTTGGTTTCTCTCTATTTTGTTTCTCAGGTTTTTTCGCACACTGTTCCCATGCTCTCCACAGTTTTGTTGTGATGGCTCCGCATTGTGGCACGGAAAAGTTCTCCGAAGCAAACTAACATCAGCGCGCCGGGGTGGGGCTTATGTGACCTCACTGACGTCACGCCTGCGGAAGATATCGGGGCGGAGTAGCGTGGTATCCACCACCCGTCACACAGAGATGCTGGGCAAGAAAGTTTTCCGGATCCAGTCTCACACCTGGGGATAATTGTACGTTAAGGAATCTGCGACTAGAATCGTCTCTACCAGATACATTGTTACCGAAGGTAAGTAACTTGTACTTTAAAGGAAATATATATGAATTATTATGTATGTGTATTTAACTTTTTTTAATTACGTTTATTTATTTATTTTAATTTATACCAAATCTACTTTATTTTTTATATTAATTTTATAATTTAACATATTCAATATTTTTTATTTTATTTGATATATATTATATATATATATATAACATTCAATATTTTGTACAACTATATTTTTTACATCAATATTTTTTACTCAATATTCTTGTACCTACCTGTTTAAGTATAGGGAGTAAATATTTTTGCATTCTATATTTTTACATCGCTATTTTTTACTTCTATATTTTTAACTTCGATATTTTGTCAGTGAACCCTTACTTGATACTTACTTTTGGTCCAATAGTAAGTCACCCGTGACAAAAGAGGTACAAAACTCTGGTTGTCACAATTGGATCTCTGTAATCTTCCATTTTATTGAATGGAGCAGACCCACCTGAAAATGTATTTATTAACCATCTCATTTAATCTAATAAATATGTACTTAAAGCCCGAGTTTGATCCTTCTGCTCTATTCGGAGGTGTTATGACCATAACTCTAGATAGGGATCAAAGCCACTCTGCTAACGGGTCATTAGCTTTCTGTTTTGGTTTAGTACTGTACAAGTTAAAATAAAGTTCACTGTTCGCTTGTTTCTCCTTCCCTTTCACCTTGGGACCGGATTTTGTTTCACTCTTAATGTACATCAATTGCTCTACAATGGAAGTGCAGTGCCTCTGTGCAGGGGCGGCTCTAGGCTCATGGTGGCCCTGTGCAGGGAGCGTAGGTAGTGGGCCCCGGAAGAGGGGGTCCGGGCGGGGCAGAGCTCAGGAAGGTGTTAGTGGAAGTCAGAGGCCGCCAAATCCATGCCAGGGGCCGCCACAAATATGTATTGTATCCGATTCCTCGTGGCGGCCCTGTGCAGGTGCACAGCTTGCCCATGCCTAAGGCCGCCCCTGCTCTGTGTCTTGTTCTCCAACAGATTACCTCCTTTTGCCAATCGTGGTTGTTTCTAGATTATGTTGTGCACAGAACAATCCATTTGTTAAGACAGTCATTATCAATGCCAGCGCTGACTACCTTGCCTTTCCAAGTGAGCAGTCGCTCCTTTGGTTGGAGATTTTGGTCAGGCATTGGATTCTTTGGACCAGTCTCCACATCCCCTTAATCTCCTGTCTTATCCCGGGGTTGCCACGACTGCCCAACCGACACTGATCCACATGTATGCGTCCTCCCAACCGTAGACTCCACTGACCGCAGCAGGTTTCGCATTGAAGGTAGGTGAAAACTCTTGTGGCTGACTTAGCGTGACTAGATTTGTAGAAGTTAAAACCAGAACAGGCCAGACATAAAAGTAGGACTAAAGTATTTAGCCTTACTTTTCATGTCTGGCCTGATCTGATTTTTGCATGGGGGATAGGGGTAGGTGTGTGTGTGTGTGTGTATGTTTGTGTTTCTTTCTGTCTGTCTGTGCGTATGTATATCTCCTCTTTAGGTTGATATGCACTATCCTTAAGTAATTCCTCTGTTTCTTACACGCAGTGCAGGGGGAAGTAGGCTGCATGCTCCCAGCAGAGGAGAGAGGTCCTGTCATAGCTAATCTTATGTAAATCCCTGCCCTCCTCCCCTAGGAGCATGTCGCCTTAAAGAAATGGAGAAGTTACTTATTGATGGTATACCTTTCATTTGTCTCAAAAACTGGGACATATCTTTGAAATTAAGGGACTCAACAGGACACCGGGAAAGTCCTCAGAAAACTGTAACTGTGTGGGGAAATTCGGGATGTTTCGTCACCCTAGGCTCAGTGCTTTAAATGGGCAGGTACTATGCGGTACTGAGTTCCTGCACTTCTTTCATTTGAAAGAGTACCTGCACTCCTCAGCGCTGCTGCATTACATTTAATGGCAGAGTGATGGCATTTCTTAGGAACAAACAAGTACTCTGGATATTTAGTACTTGCACTTTGATTTTTTCCATTTTAAGGACTGCCTAGGCTGACTTCATGTTGGTCAACTCTCCACTAGAGGTGGGTGAGCCACTGAAAGCTCGAGCCAGGCTCAAGCCTGATGCCTGGTTCTGGCTCAGCTTGAGGTTCTTTTGGAACCTCAAACCCATACCGGGCCAAGCTTTCACGTTGCTTTATCCTGCCTCCCTCACTGTACCCTGGATATGATTAGGGCCAGAGCTTCTGACTCTGAAACTAGGGAACCAGGTTCAAGTCTCAACATTCTGTGATTCGCGGCAAATCCCTAAGGGCCTTATTCCGATGTCGGGTTGACTTTCGTCTGCCTGACACGGTTGCGGAAAGGAGTCGCCCACTTTGGGTTGGCAGTTCCATAAGGTGGTTGCAAACCTCAATTTCCCAATAGAAGCTTGGACAGCGGGGTTTTGAAACATCACGACACCAAAGGTGCCCCTCAGGTGCCCCTCAGGCCCCATTGCGGAGTGCTGGGAGGGAGCCCTGCTAAGGGCCCCCAGAGTCATTTTCTGACAGCCAGACCATGTCGGAAAAAAGGTCGACATGGATTGGTTGTTGGAAATCGACATCGTAATCCGGACGGCGGAGCCGAGCCTGCCGTGTGGTCATTATAGGGATTACTATTCTGCTGCCCCATCGGAACAGGAGTGGAATCTCTCTGCTTTTTTCCTTCTGACCGCCATCATTGCAATATGGCAGTCAGAGGGAAACCCAGGATGTTGAGTCCTAAATCACCCCGTGCCCATAGACTAAGCATGTGACCTTGTGTAATGTAACTGATGCTCATATAAAACATTTTCTGTACATTGTGGAGAAGTTCCCCCTATATTTAAAAAACAGCAGAAAAATGCAGTGAGAGGTAAAAACAAAGAGTTCACATAAGGAAAGACAACTAGATACTCATTTACTGCTGATTTGTACCAAATGAAACATGAAGAAATCTCGGCCTGACACTCTTTTTTTTCTTGTTTATCGCCTATGAAAGCGCTTTCAAATATGTAACTATCAGTTGTACAAAAATACCACTTTTAAAAAGTACTTCTCGCTGTAGAACTATCAAGTGACCTATTGATGTGAAAGATTAAACATGTTACACTTTTATGAATTTTGAAGAGACTGTATCATATTTTACGTGATGTTTGGTTTAAGATTTACATAGCAAATAATTTCAGGGCTCGGCTCATGCTGCTAAGATCCGAGCCAGACCCTTGGCTCGACTCTGGCTCGGCTCTCCTAATAATTTGTTGGCTCGCCCACCTTTAGACTCCACCCTTTGCACACCTCTAATCGTACTCATGAACTGGAGGCCTCTAAACCCCTTCAGGTTCCCACACTGGTGGGCTCGTTTACCACACCAAAACTAACATTCCATCCTTACATAACATTCCATCCTGTGGCCATTTCTGTTCCTGCAACAAACCCAGTAAATGAGCCACCTGGGCCGCTGGGACCTGCTCCGTTTCGTGGGAACGCTGAAGTCACTCACAGCCCTCAGAAAGATGTGGCTGTCTGTAGATTGTGAGAAGTTGGCCTTATATATGCTGTCCACTAGTTATAGTGGGCACCTTGTATCAGTCCAAACAACCCCTTATTGGTTATAGGTTAAAGACAACCTATATTGAAAGCTATCCTAGTGGTAGCTATGGAGAGCAGCCTTCAGGCTAAGTCTTGAAGGAATGTAAAGCAGCTTGTTTTACCAGTCTATAATCTCTTGAGTCACTAAATGAAAGATATCCACACCAGGTATATATATAAAATATATGTAATTATTACTAAACACACCCTCCTAGTCTCTTTATGAGACTAGAGGTCAAAACACATATGTTACACTTCAATAATCACAGTAAAATAGCACAAATACACGTCAGGCCCTAGGGGCGAGCCAAACCATATACTAAAATAGTGGTATAAGAACCACAACTTAACTAGACACAAGGCCTAGAGCCTGTAGAATCGCTGGGACCCCAAGGAACCACCCAAGGTAGTGACACAGGGGACCCAGTGGGGCTGTGTGCAGTGGGTGAAAACAGCCATGAGCTCCCGTTAGCTTCTATGGGGAAAGTCACGGTTAGATTTTTAAAGATTAGGGACACTTGAAGATGCGTCAGGACCAAACCCTTTTGGACTTAGGAAGTTCTAGGGCTAGCACCCATGGGAGCACCGGAGTACTCGTGTTACCTCACCCAGGGAAGCCGGGTACATAGGTGTCTTGGTGTCGGGTTGCGTCGCCGATTTCAATGGGAGCTAGCGAAGAAGTGCTGCTGCCGTGAAGAGGCGAAGTGTCCGAAGAGATCCAATCCTGGATCAGAGATGAGAAGAGCCTAAAAGCAGAGGGGACAGAGTCAAGGTCACTAGCCAGTGACCAGGAAGGCGATGAGCAGATGCCCACCGATGTCGGGTGATTTCAGGTGAAAGAGGTGAAGCTTGACTCTTCCGCCACGAGGTCCAGGAGGTGTCGAGGACGACCAGGAGCTCGATTCGAGCTGTCCCACGAAGGATGTTGAGTGCTGCATCGTCGGTGCCCGGATTGGACACAACAAGCCTTGGCAACAGCAACCCACACAGAAACGAGAAAGATGCTTTGGTGCAGACCAGCAAGGTCTGTGGGACTCACCACTTGGTTGGGAGTCAGGGCACGTCTTGAGCAACCAGGGAAGCCCAAGGAAATGCAAAGTTTCCCCCTCAGGGTCTCACCAGTCGACGGACCAGGGATCGCAAAGGGACCTCGAGACGAAACACAAAATGGCGGCCCACGGGTCATTCGGAATGACTAGGCCGACAATCTTCGGTGGATTCAGTGCTCGAGGTGGGGGCTACAAGTCAGCCCAAGCACAACTTCAAGAGACGTCAGGAAGTCAATGCACTTGTAGAAATGCACGGTGACCAGGAGTTCCGGTTCCACGCTACTCACGAGGGCTGCGGGTCTCAGCTTTGCTGGGGACTCGGGTCGGCCTCTGAGATGTCTGGAAATCCTCTTCCTGGGCTACAAATACTTCGAAGTCCGGCGGGAGCTTCGATAATGCAGACCGGCAAATTGCTTCTTTGGTGCCTGCCAAGCAGGGGAGTCACTCCTTGACCCCAAGGAAGATTTCTTCAGTCCTCTGGTCTTGAGCAGAGCGTCAAAGGTCCAGGATTTGGCTTCAGAGTTTCGTCCAAGGTAATCTAAAGTCCTAAGGACTGGGGTCCTATACTTATACTAAGGTAGGGGGTTGGACATACTCTGGGGACCCACCTATGGAAGGGTTTGGAAAGAGGGGTGGCTACACCCATTTCCTTTGTCCAGTTTCGTGCCAGAGCTGGGGCTGGAAGCCCCTGAACCGGTTTGAGCTGGACTATGCACAGCGACACCAAATGTGCCCCCAGCGCACGACTTCAAAGCACTCAGAGAGTGCTCCCAACCAGCCCCAATACACATAATCCTGTCGTGGAGGTGGTTACACCTCTCTGTGACAGGAAACCTATTGTCCAGGCCTCCCATGCTGGAGTTTTGGTCAGCAGCAGGAGGCCAGACCCGTGGCTGTGGCTGCAGCATCCATTTTGTGATGCCAGGGCTCTATTAAGTTTCTGCCGTGTATACCAGTGCTGTCATGTCTCTCCCTCTAGGAGGGTGGGATCATACTCCCACACCAGTTACTGGTGTGGGGATAGGATTCCAAGGTGTTTGACACCAAACACGACATGTTTTCGTGCAGCCAGTCCAAAGTTAGCATTTACCATTTGGTTATAATGCACTTAGGAGTATATGGTCAGGCTGCACTACAAACAGCATCAGAGAAGGGTCTCCGAACGCTGCAGAGGAGCTCTGCTCATGCAGGGGCACCCTCTCACATAGGAACAAAGCACTCTGCCTTCAGGATTAATAAGACCTGCCATAGGAGTGACGTATAGGTTTATATGTGTGTATATGGTGAGATATAGTGAACCTATATCTCTGTAAGGGGTGCATGCACCACCTTACCCAGGCTGCAGTAGCAGACCTGTGGTGTCATTTTGGGTGGCTTTCCAGGGATGGCATAATACATGCTTCAGCCCCTGGTAGGCCTCTGGGGTACCTATGCCCTGGGTACATAGTATACCATATACTAGGGGCTTACAAGGGCACCTCAGATCCAATCTGTAATGTACCTAAAGAACATGGAATCCCTTTGGAGAGGAAGCAGCTATGCTGGGGCCCTGAATAGCAGGGTCCCAGCCAGACTAAAGTCGAAAAACAGTGAAACACCAGCAAAAAGTGGGGGTAAACATGTGAAGCAGATCCTACTCTCCTACATGGATGGCCGTCTATGTCCCCATGCTCCTATTTGTTGTGTGGTTTTATGTTAGACTACAGTGCCGGATTTATGTCCGAGTAAATATGCGCAGAGATACCGACACTCAATAAAAGACCTGTAATGTTTAGTATTTAGCAGAGGTACTGCATGGGTTGTGATTAGAATATGTGGAGATGTTCAATTCCTATATTATAACCCAGTTTGAAGTGACTATCAGGTGGATTCGGAGAAGTGCTGGCCTGGCTGTGTGATGGGAATCTTAAAAGAGACTGTTTCATCCCAGTGTCCTGCCCTCATCGGAGGCTGCCCAGGTGTGTGACCGGAGGCAGTGTCTTCATTTGGAGACGCCGACATTCTCTCTGACCTTGAGGCCGGGGGGGGGCCAAGGATGTGATGGCTGCTAAAAATTTATTGATGTTTATTTATTGATGGCAGACTGGTGAAGACTTCTTTTCCTCATCCCTCCCTTCCTACCATCACATTTAAACCTCACTGTAGTTGGACCAAGTCCTGTTAGTGAAGGTGAAGTGTCCTTTCAAAGAAGCATTTTCATTGGGGCACTTCTGAACGTGGTTGGGGAAGGCTTGTCACCACCTAGACAGAATTACAGCTGTTCAAGGGGTTCCTGCTGGCTTTCTGTCGCTGGTTTCTATTTGGTGGTCCCAGAAGCTGCTAGTGTCCCTGACATCCTGTGTTCAGGATGCTCCTGAACTCCGCACGGGGTCCAAACAACCAGATCTGGATTCTTTGGAAGCACGTATCTAAGGTGACGTCATTGGGTTTAGCCCATGTAAAGGCCAGTCTAGACTTGGAATTGGAGGATCATCACCTCTTTGTTGGCCTGTCCTTCTGATCCATGGGCCTACGGATGCATTCCAAGCAACTGTTCAGTAAAGGACTGAAGCATTGACCTGGCTTCTGACACAAGTAGCTTGGCCGTCAAGAGGAGATGCTTGGAAAGAGGAGGTTTCCTGCACTGGTGGCTTTTCTGACATCTTTACAAAGTAAAAGAGTGATGGTGTACGCCTGTAACACGACTACTCTGGTTTGTACCAAGACGTAGCAAGGGACTCACCCAGTGTATCTTGTGAGCTGGCACTGAAGCCCTGGGTATTGCCCTTTCTGTGCATATCATTTTTTGGGTCACACATCTGGCTAGAATCCATAAAATGTTAGCAAATTTCAAAAGTGTCTCAGTGAGACCTTCCCTGTCTCTTCCTGTAATGAGGGCACTAAAGGTGTGAGCCTGTTTGTCTTCATGAAGAACATGATGTGTTCCTGCCATGTATCTAGGAATGTTAGGGCTTTTCTGTCTGTAGAAGGTTCTTCATCCCTCTGAAAAACAAAATGCTGCAAGGTTAAAAAGACACAGCCTCTCAATGTTTATTCATGTATGTTGGTGTATTTTACGCGTCTGAAAAACAAAATGCTGCAAGGTTAAAAAGACACAGCCTCACAGGGCCCGATTCACAGAACTAACTTAAGACAAAATCCTAAACTTACTACCATTTTGGTATCCTAACTTTAAGACTTTCGGTATTCACAGAAGGCATTTAGGAGTCCTAACTTTACTACTCTTAAACTGAGAAAAATCCTAACTTTAAGACTTTTGGTATTTACAGAAGGCATTTAGGAGTCCTAAAGTTAGGAGTCCTAACTTTACAACTACACTGAGAAAAATCCTAACTTTAAGACTTTCGGTATTCACAGAAGGCATTTTGGAGTCCTAAAGTTAGGACTCTTAACTTCTGTGAATACCGAAATGAGTAAGTGCCTTCTGTGAATACCAAAATGAGTAAGTGCCTTCTGTGAATACCAAAATGGTAGTAAGTTTAGGATTTTGTCTTAAATTCGTTCTGTGAATCGGGCCCTCAATGTTTATTCATGTATGTTGGTGTATTTTACGCGTAATTCTGACTACTCCATGGTTAACTCTGTAGATGCAACAGATATCATCTTGGGAGTCTTACTCCTAATCTCTGACGATCCCACTCCTGGCCCATTCCTAGTAAAAGTCTCAAATCAATGATTAACCCTACAAGGGCAGGCTGAAGGACATAGCAACCTGTGCGCAAAAGGTGATGGGACAAATGCTTGCTGAAAGTCTCTCTGGGTAGAATTCCAACTTACAATTTTTCGCCTTCTGTTCCACTGTAGACAGAGACCCAGTTTACAGAAATGAGTACAGACAATTGCCAGTAGTATACGCTAATATACAGGATTCATCCTATTACCTTTTTTGTGTTTGATGTACCACCCTAAGTTGCCAGGGTACGCGCAGACCTATGTCCCTTGCTTGTTATGTCACAGGATCAAGCTATACCTTACTGACACAGCTAATACTGGGCTGAGATTGCTTGTGTCGCTTTCTGGAGAGTCCTTGCCTGACAGTTTGAGGTGGACTCTTTCCTGGAGGAGCAGGGTCAGTCAGTATTCATGTGCATAGGGAGAGCTTCTGTTTAGAGTGGGACAGTAGGCAAAAACAAAATGTGTTGGAAAGCTACCCAGAGCTGTTGCATTGCCTTTTAGGTGTACTATGTAATGCGTTAAGTGGCTAGCTGTATATCTAGATGTATATCCCTTGCTTGCTGCGCCAAAGGATAAAAGCTATACCTTACTGATGAGGCTTACAAAGGGCCTAACCTATAAGGTTCAGGCGCCAGGATGAATGTATAAACATTCATGAGTAGATATCTGGTGTGTCTGATTCAAATTCAGAAATGGACAGTTAGCAGACAGACTCTCTCTGTGTGCTTCTCCACAACAAATTCAGCCACCAGGATGAATGTGTTCACACCTGGTATGTCCATTTTAATGTTGAAACAGGCAGGGAATGAGTATGAAAGATGATACTTCCTTGCATAGAAAGTTGTTTATTTTGTGGTACAAAATATCATAAAATGGAGATCAACAGGAAAAGACAGAATTTTATATATTTTTTCGAGTAATGAGGAATCTAATCTGATGACTCAATCTACAGTACAGACATAAAGATGGGTAGATGGCATGCTTTTGAACACTCGTCAGTCCGTCACCTCATAGCCCACTTCCACGTCGACAGCCTGGTCGCCACTAGTGTGTGGCAGCAGCAGGTGTTGAGTTCTGGGGTCCACGCTTAGATGCTGCTCTATTCAGAACACCTGTAGATCTCCTCTTTCTCGTTGATGAGCCAGAGGGCCCCAGAGTCAAAGGTCACATGCTTGATTTTGGAGCAGAAGTCGAGTGCCTTCCACTGGGTGCCCATGGGATTACTGTTTGTGATGCCCTCCCTGGAAAACAAAGCAAGAAGAGCCAACATTAGGAAAATAGGTAAAGGAGGCTCTCTCAGAAGCCTTGTCACCAGTGGACTACTTTATTGTGAGTAGTGTGGTTTAAATGTGTCTCACTACTTACTTGTAGATCTGCCAGAAAGAGGGGGAACGTGTCTAAAAGATCTGGAATATCCTTTAGAAGATAAAAAGCATGTCCAGGGGAAATAGCTTACTATGAGAAGTAATCAGATAGTCATTTCTAGAGAGTCAGATTGATCAGTTGCTTCTTGGTGGATGAGGACATGAACATTGTTTATTCACATTGACATTGGTCCATCATACCACCAGTGACACCGATGTGTTATATACCATTAGCAGCAGTTCTCCAGATTTGATTAGCATCCCAGATTAATATGCTTCAGAATTCTTTTACACATGTAGGAAAGATCTCTGACTGACAAGGAGGCATCATATGATTTTCTAGCATGACCCGAGACGGCATGTTCCAATACATCAGCTGGTACCCTGACACCCACGTACGAACCCCGGCATATTCATAGAAGGTAAGTAAATTGTACATTCTCTTTTATCCTGGTATCACGTGAGACAGATATATACTGATACACACATATGCAGGAAGTAAATGATACATCAGCAGATGCTTCACTAAGGGAAAGTCCTCTGTAAGATATCATTCTGGGGAGTTTCAGTTGAAGACCCGCGCTATTGAGAAAAAACTCCACAACGTATCAATCTAAGGATGGTCCTTCAGAGACCCCTCAACAAATGTGAAGAAACTCTACAGCATATTAATATGGTTAAAGCCCAATAAAGACCCTACTAGTGTGAACAAACACTACAACATATCCATCTAAGGAGGATCCTTCAGAGACCCCCTCAACAAATGTGAAGATACTCTACAGCATATTAATATGGGTAAAGCCCACTAAAGAACTCCACTATTGTGAACAAACTCGATAGAGTATTAATGTAGCAAGGGACCTTCAGAGACCACATCTACCACTGTGAAGAAACTCTACAGCTTATTATTATGGGTAGAGTACACTAAAGACCCTACTAGTGTGAACAAACACTACAACGTATCAATCTAGGGATGGTCCTTCAGAGACCCCTTGACAAATGTGAAGAAACTCTACAGCATATTAATATGGGTAGAGTCCACTACAAACCCCTGCTAGTGTGAAGAAACTGTACAGCATATTATTATGAGTAGAGTCCACTAAGACCCCCCTAGTGTGAATAAACTCTACACCGTATTAATCTAAGGAGGACACTTCATAGACCCCTCCACAAATGTGAAGAAACTCTTCAGCATGGTATGAGTAGAGTCCACCGTAGACCCCCACAAGTGTGAAGAAACTCTACAGCTTATTAATATGGGTAGAGTCCACTAAAGAACTCCACAAGTGTTAACAAACTCAATTGAATATTAATGTAGCAAGGGACCTTCAGAGACCACATCTACCACTGTGAAGAAACTCTACACCATATTATTATGGGTAGAGTCCACTAATGAACTCCTCTAGTGTGAACAAACTCCATAGAGTATTAATGTAGCAAGGGACCTTCAGAGACCACATCTACAAGTGTGAAGAAACTCTTCAGCATATTATTACGGGCAGAGTCTACTAAAGAACTCCACAAGTGTTAACCAACTCTATTGAGTATTAATGTAGCAAGGGACCTTCAGAGACCACATCTACCATTGTAAAGAAACTCTACAGCATATTACTGTGGGTACAGTCCACTAAAGGACTCCACTAGTGCGAACAAACTCTATAGAGTATTAATGTAGCAAGGGACCTTCAGAGACCACATTTACCACAGTGAAGATACTCTGCAGCATATTATTGTGGGTAGAGTCCACTAAAGAACTCCACAAGTTTGATCAAACTCTATTGAGTATTAATGTAGCAAGGGACCTCCAGAGACCACATCTACAAGTGTGAAGAAACTCTACAGCATATTACTGTGGGTAGAGTCCACTAAAGAACTCCACTAGTGGGCACACACTCTATAGAGTATTAATGTAGCAAGGGAACCTCAGAGACCACATCTACCACTGTGAAGAAACTATACAGCATATTACTATGGGTAGAGTCTACTAATGATCTAAGGAGGATATTTGATAGACCCCTCCACAAATGTGAAGAAACTCTTCAGCATAATATGAGTAAAGTCCACCGTAGACCCCCGTAAGTGTGAAGAAACTCTACAGCATATTATTACGGGTAGAGTCCACAAAAGAACTTCACAAGTGTTCACAAACTCTATTGAGTATTAATGTAGGAAGTGACCTTCAGAGACCACATCTACAAGTGTGAAGAAACTCTACAACATATTATTATGGATAGAGTCCACGAAAGAACTCCACTAGTGTGAACAAACGCTATGCTGTATTAATGTAGGAAGTGACCTTCAGAGACCACATCTACAAGTGTAAAGAAACTCTACAGCATATTATTATGGGTAGAGTCCACTAAAGAACTGCACTAGTGTGAACAAACTCTATTGAGTATTAATGTAGCTAGGGACCTTCAGAGACCACATCTACAAGTGTGAACAAACTCTACAGCATATCATTATGGGTAGAGTCCACAAAAGAACTCCATTAGTGTGAAAAAACGCTATACTGTATTAATGTAGCAAGGGACCTTCAGAGACCACATCTACAAGTGTGAAGAAACTCTACAGCATATTATTAAGGGTAGAGTCCAATAAAGAACTCCACTAGTGCGAACAAACTCTATAGAGTATTAATGTAGAAAGGGACCTTCAGAGACCACATCTACCACTTGTAAGAAACTCTACAGCATATTATTGTGGGTAGAGTCCACTAAAGAACTCCACTAGTGTGAACAAACTCTATAGAGTGTTAATGTAGCAAGGGACCTTCAGAGACCTCATCTACCACTGTGAAGAAACTCTACAGCATATTACTGTGGGTAGAGTCCACTAAAGAACTCCACAAGTGGGAACAAACTCTATAGAGTATTAATGTAGCAAGGGACCCTCAGAGACCACATCCACAAGTGTGAACAAACTCTACAGCATATTATTATGGGTAGAGTCCTCTAAAGAGGTCCACTGGTGTGAACAAACTCTATTGAGTATTAATGTAGCAAGGGACCTTCGGACACCACATCTACCACTGTGAAGAAACTCTACAGCATATTATTATGGGTAGAGTCCACTAAAGAACTCCACTAGTGTGAACAAACGCTATACTGTATTAATGTAGCAAGGGACCTTCGGACACCACATCTACCACTGTGAAGAAACTCTACAGCATATTATTATGGGTAGAGTCCACTAAAGAACACCACTAGTGTGAACAAACTCTATTGAGTATTAATGTAGCAAGGGACCTTCAGAGACCACATCTACAAGTGTGAAGAAACTCTACAGCATATTATTATGGGTAGAGTCCACTAAGACCCCCCTAGCGTGAATAAACTCTACAACGTATTAATCTAAGGAGGATACTTGATAGACCCCTCCACAAATGTGAAGAAACTCTTCAGCATAATATGAGTAGAGTCCACCGTAGACCCCCGTAAGTGTAAAGAAACTCAACAGCATATTAATATGGGTAGAGCCCACTAAAGACCCTACTAGTGTGAACAAACTCTATTGAGTATTAATGTAGCAAGGGACCTCCAGAGACTGCATCTACAAGTGTGAAGAAACTCTACAGCATATTATTCTGGGTAAAGTCCTCTAAAGAACTCCAGTAGTGTGAACAAACTCTATTGAGTATTATTGTAGCAAGGGACCTTCAGAGACCACATCTACCACTTTGAAGAAACTCTACAGCATATTATTGTGGGTAGAGTCCATTAAAGAACTCCACTAGTGTGAACAAACTCTATAGAGTATTAATGTAGCAAGGGACCTTCAGAGACTACATCTACAAGTGTGAAGAAACTCTACAGCATATTATTAAGGGTAGAGTCCATTAAAGAACTCCACTAGTGTGAACAAACTCTATAGAGTATTAATGTAGCAAGGGACCTTCAGATACCACATCTACAAATGTGAAGAAACTCTACAGCATATTATTATGGGAAGAGTCCACATGAGAACTCCACTAGTGTGAACAAATGCAATACTGTATTAATGTAGCAAGGGACCTTCAGAGACCACATCTACAAGTGTGAAGAAACTCTACAGCATATTATTATGGGTAGAGTCCACATAAGAACTCCACTAGTGTGAACAAATGCAATACTGTATTAATGTAGCAAGGGACCTTCAGAGACCACATCTACAAGTGTGAAGAAACTCTACAGCATATTATTATGGGTAGAGTCCACATAAGAACTCCACTAGTGTGAACAAATGCGATACTGTATTAATGTAGCATGGGACCTTCAGAGACCACATCTACAAGTGTGAAGAAATTCTATAGCATATTATTATGGGTAGAGTCTACTAAAGAACCCCACTAGTGTGAACAAACTCTATAGAGTATTAATGTAGCAAGGGACCCTTAGAGACCACATTTACCACTGTGAAGAAACTCTACAGCATAATACTGTGGGTAGAGTCCACTAAAGAACTCCACTAGTGGGACAAACTCTATAGAGTATTAATGTAGCAAGGGACCTTCAAAGACCACATCTACAAGTGTGAAGAAACTCGACAGCATATTATTATGGGTAGAGTCCACTAAGACCCCCCTGCGTGAATAAACTCTACAACGTATTAATCTAAGGAGGATACTTGATAGACCCCTCCACAAATGTGAAGAAACTCTTCAGCATAATATGAGTAGAGTCCACCGTAGACCCCCGTAAGTGTGAGGAAACTCAACAGCATATTAATATGGGTAGAGCCCACTAAAGACCCTACTAGTGTGAACAAACTCTATTGAGTATTAATGTAGCAAGGGACCTCCAGAGACTGCATCTACAAGTGTGAAGAAACTCTGCAGCATATTATTCTGGGTAAAGTCCTCTAAAGAACTCCAGTAGCGTGAACAAACTCTATTGAGTATTAATGTAGCAAGGGACCTTCAGAGACCACATCTACCACTTTGAAGAAACTCTACAGCATATTATTGTGGGTAGAGTCCATTAAAGAACTCCACTAGTGTGAACAAACTCTATAGAGTATTAATGTAGCAAGGGACCTTCAGAGACTACATCTACAAGTGTGAAGAAACTCTACAGCATATTATTATGGGTAGAGTCCACTAAAGAACTCCACTTGTGTGAACAAACTCTATTGAGTATTAATGTAGCAAGGGACCTTCAGAGACCACATCTACAAATGTGAAGAAACTCTACAGCATATTGTTAGACCTGTCGGCGGCCTTTGACACCGTCCCTCATGAGGGTCTGCTTGCTAGACTCTCAGAGATTGGTCTTCGAGGGACGGTGCTCCAGTGGTTTCGATCTTTCCTAGCAGGCCGTCGACAATCGGTCTGGGCTTCTGCTTGCTCCGCCGAGATGTCGCCATTGGGTGTCGGAGTTCCTCAGGGCTCTGTCCTGAGCCCAACTCTATTTAATATCTTCATGACCCCTCTGGCGGCCCTGGCGGAGTCTTTCGGGGCCCAGACCATCTCTTACGCTGATGACACCCAGCTCCTTTTTACCTGTGAGAGGGGTGCAGACTTCGATGGAGGTAGGATCCAGGGTTGTCTTGAGGCTGTGTTTCAGTGGTTCCATCATAACAGCCTCAAGTGCAACTCGGATAAATCCGAGGTCCTCTTCTTTGGGTGCAGCTCGGACCCGGATTGGAAAGTGTGGTGGCCTGAGAACATGTTTCCACCAGCAAGTTCGTCCCAGGTAGCGAAAAACCTTGGGATTAAGATCGACAATGGCCTCGCACTACGCTCGCAGGTAATCGGTCTCACAGGGACCTGCTTTGGCTTACTCCGGATGCTCCGCAAGTTCCTTCCCTTGTTATCGGAGGAACACAGGAAGATCACGGTGCAGGCGATGATAGGCTCGAGAATAGACTATTCCAACGTTCTCTATCTCGGCCTGCCAGAATACCTGCTTCAACGATTACAGGTTGTTCAGAATTCGGCAGCACGTGCTATTTTTGGACTATCTCGCCGTGCCAGAGCCTCGGGCCTTTTGGAGGCTCTGCACTGGCTTCCTGTCCGGAAGCGGATAGTTTTTAAATCTCTCACCCTGGCACACAAAGCCTTGCACACATCTGGAGCAAAATATCTTCAGAAAAGGCTGTCTTTTTATCGTCCTGCCAGATCGCTTAGGTCTGAAGCCTTGTTTTTTGCGGTAGTGCCCCGCGTGAAGAGAGCTCGCATTGGTGGCCGCTCCTTTAAATTTTTAGCGCCTCAGCTGTGGAATAAATTGCCTGTGTCCCTGCGCAGCACTACCAACCTGTTGGCCTTTAGGAAGGGGCTTAAAACTTGGCTTTTCACTTCTTAGTTTCAGGTCCTATCAGGTCTCTTCTCTTTCTGTTTCTGTTCATTTTTTCTGTTGTGTTTTGCGATTAGCGTGCAATTTAAAGCGTCGGGACACTCTTTCGAGTAGCCGCACGCTATACAAAAACCTGTTTAACATAACATAACATAACATAACATATTATTATGGGTAGAGTCCACATAAGAACTCCACTAGTGTGAACAAACGCAATACTGTATTAATGTAGCAAGGGACCTTCAGAGACCACATCTACAAGTGTGAAGAAACTCTACAGCATATTATTATGGGTAGAGTCCATTAAAGAACTCCACTAGTGTGAACAAACTCTATAGAGTATTAATGTAGCAAGGGACCTTCAGAGACTACATCTACAAGTGTGAAGAAACTCTACAGCATATTATTATGGGTAGAGTCCACTAAAGAACTCCACTAGTGTGAACAACTCTCTTGAGTATTAATGTAGCAAGGGACCTTCAGAGCCCACATCTACAAATGTGAAGAAACTCTACAGCATATTATTATGGGTAGAGTCCACATAAGAACTCCACTAGTGTGAACAAATGCAATACTGTATTAATGTAGCAAGGGACCTTCAGAGACCACATCTACAAGTGTGAAGAAACTCTACAGCATATTATTATGGGTAGAGTCCTCTAAAGAACTCCACTAGCGTGAACAAACTCTATTGAGTATTAATGTAGCAAGGGACCTTCAGAGACCACATCTACAAGTGTGAAGAAACTCTACAGCATAATATTATGGGTAGAGTCTACTAAAGAACCCCACTAGTGTGAACAAACTCTATTGGGTATTAATGTAGCAAGGGACCTTCAGAGACCACATCTATCACTCTGAAGAAACTATACAGCATATTATTGTGGGAAGAGTCCACTAAAGAACTCCACTAGTGGGAACAAACTCTATAGAGTATTAATGTAGCAAGGGACCTTCAGAGACCACATCTACAAGTGTGAAGAAACTCTACAGCATATTATTATGGGTAGAGTCCACTAAGATCCCCCTAGCGTGAATAAATTCCACAACGTATTAATCTAAGAAGGATACTTGATAGACCCCTCCACAAATGTGAAGAAACTATTCAGCATAATATGAGTAGAGTCCACCGTAGACCCCCGTAAGTGTGAAGAAACTCAACAGCATATTAATATGGGTAGAGCCCACTAAAGACCCTACTAGTGTGAACAAACTCTATTGAGTATTAATGTAGCAAGGGACCTCCAGAGACCACATCTACAAGTGTGAAGAAACTCTACAGCATATTATTCTGGGTAAAGTCCTCTAAAGAACTCCAGTAGTGTGAACAAACTCTATTGAGTATTAATGTAGCAAGGGACCCTTAGAGATCACATCTACCACTTTGAAGAAACTCTACAGCATATTATTGTGGGTAGAGTCCATTAAAGAACTCCACTAGTGTGAACAAACTCTATTGAGTATTAATGTAGCAAGGGAACTTCAGAGACCACATCTACCACTGTGAAGAAACTCTACAGCATATTACTGTGGGTAAAGTCCACTAAAGAACTCCACTAGTGGGAACAAACTCTATAGAGTATTAATGTAGCAAGGGAACTTCAGAGACCACATCTACCACTGTGAAGAAACTATACAGCATATCACTATGGGTAGAGTCTACTAATGAACTTCACTGGTGTGAACAAACTCTATAGAGTATTAAGGTAGCAAGGGACCCTCAGAGACCACATCTACAAGTGTGAAGAAACTGTACAAAATGGACCCCCACTAGTGTGAACAAACTATTTGGCATATTAATATGGTTAGATTGCACTAAAGACCCCCACTAGTGTGAACAAACTCTACTGCATATTCAGATCGTCTCTCCTTTCTGGGTATGGGATTCCCTTATATGTCACTGTATTATTATGGAGGTTGTATTTCCTATCTGTACAAGCATCTCTCTCCCCTTCATGAGAAGTGGTTTTAGTAGCCACTTACTTGGGTTAAGCGTTTGGCAAAATTACCTGACAAAGTCACAGCCATGAGCCGACTAGGTAAAGCCTAAATATTAAATTCCTATTATGGACCACTTCATCCTCTAGTGATATTGATGAGCAAGAACCCCAAAAAGAGTCACCTCGTGCCTGTTATTATCACTATACACATTTGTAGAACAAGGTCAGAAAGCAGTGGGGGCTGCCTTTGTGCAGGGATAGTTACCAAAGTTCCAGGATTAATTGAGAACAACATGTACACCGTGGCAACGAAAGCTTTGGCCAAAGTGGTCACTGTCAATAATCATTGCGTGGCGATATAGGAAAGGAAGAAAAAAAAGTCAATCAAATCTAGATTCATGTTGTTCTAGTTGTTTTAACAACTGCCAAAAGGAGGTGAAGAGGAACAATGAACTGAAATGGAGATCAGATGGACATGGGGGTGAGGGTGATGGGGACATGGTAAGGGGAGACAGGACGCAGTCGCTCAGGGAGGTTCATGTTTTAATGTTTGTCAGTTAGGACACTGGAAACATGATTATCCAAATGTAATACCTAATTCCAGCATTCAGCCCGAGTATCCAACATTCACTCAAATCACGCTGTTCCAATAACACGACTGAGATACGAGGACTGACATGTGAATACCTTGATTCCAGTTGACTAACATAGCCCATAAGTGAAGTGTGTGATAAATGGTGATCTCACTTCATGTCTTATTGATACTGGGGCTAGCCAGTCAGCTCGAAAACCTTTGCCTCTCTCAGGGTTGTCCATTGATGCAGTTGGCATTTTAACACTAAGATTCGCCACCAAATTACCGGTCCTTTTCTATCAGTCCAGGACCTACAACTGATCAACATGCCTTTCTGTGAAGTCCAATCTTACCTGCAAACGTTCTAAGTTGAGTTCTGTTATGTAAAGTAAATTGTATCATGTATTGTACCTGGGATGGAGTGTTCCTCAAAGTGCCTAAGGGAAATGAACATGAAGTTTGGAGTGTTGATCTGAAGGGTGGGAAGAACAAAGAAAAATGTGTAATGTAAAAATATCAGAAACATTGCTTAACAAGTCGCCTACTTCTCTATGGTGTGAACATGCCAATGATGTTAGTTGAAATATTTCTGCAGACTCTGTTAAAAAAGGTTAATCCGTTGAAAAAGCTGCCTTCTATCCCACAGTGTTCTCTACAGACGGGTGCTGGAATCTGACCTGTAGTTGCCACTTTAATCAAACAAGGAATTTTAATGCCCTCTGCAAGTCGTAGCAGTGCCCTCAATGTTACAGATTTGTACAGGATTTGGGCACATTTATGTTGTAGTACCTAACTTTTCTCTGGCACCCAACCCACTACCATCTTATTATATATGCCTGCCTCAGCAAAATGGTTTACTGTTGTTTATTTGTGCTCCGCTTCCTTCTCTGTTCCCATTCATGAAGAGAATCAGTATCTCATCATGTTCTAATTTTCTGGGGGTCACCTAACGTGTTGGAGACTCTCCCAGGGCTTCACGGAGTCTCCGTGTACAGAGTCTCCTTCCACAGGTCTCAAAAAGGATCTTGACTCTGGTCTATCCCAAGGGGTTGACTCTTGTTCAGTAGCTTGATTTCTTACTTCTTCCCCTCCGGACCAGTGCAAGGTTGATTCAATATATTTGCTCACTGACTTGACTACGAAAGAGAAATTACAGCTTTGTTTCTTCTATGTCTGATATTTAGATCATAACATATCCACTGGGGGACACAACCTGTCTGCATACCGGATCAAAGTCATTCGTAAGTTGCAACACCCAGTCACTGTCTCTCAGATTTGCACCTTCTTGGGGATGGTGGAATGTTGCTGACAATAGATTTTGAGTTTTTCATCTCCAATTTAGCTTCTTCAGCGTTTTTGAAGAAATATTTCCCCAAATCTCTACAATGGATTGAGGATGCAGAGCTAGCTTTTGTGCAGGTGAAACAAGCATTGTCTTCTGCCCCGCTCTGGAACTACATGATTATTCTAGACCCATTAGTATAGAACCAGCCTGGTGGCTTAGTGGACTAAATCCTCCACTGCAGAGCCCTGTGTTTGACTGTATGGTCACAGGTTCAAATCCTGGCGGACCGCTCTGCCTTTCATTTTTCTGAGGTCAATAACATGAGTACCAATGAGTTTAAGTAACAAGAAACATCTGTTATTCAGAACCAAGATACCCTTCTGGGTGAAAGTGCTCTTCACAAAAACGCATGTTATGTTATGATTACCTTGTGTTGTCATGTACAAAATGGTTGCAGTCCAGGAGTGCTGGTACAAGATCATGGTGATAAAAAGGAAACCTATTTCATATCACTCTTTCATTCTTGCCACCCCCTGGCAGCAGCTCTCTCACTTTGTTTGTGGTCTGTGATGGCCTCTGCTCTTCTCAGTAGAATGCCCTGAATATATTGTTCTGGATTACACTTTGATAGTAGCTGTATCCTGTCCTGTAGCTGTGGCTGCCTTAATACTCACCACAAACACTCAGTATTTTTCGACTGCCCAGATGTCCCAATATGAAATACAGTTACACTCTACCACCCACATTACATTACTCCACTGTCCGATATTAAGATCAGCGTATCTGGGACCTGCTATCAAGATGTAGATGCAGAACTCACAATTGTTTGCTTGTAACTGAACAGTTGACTGAACCCAGCTTTGAGATGTTTGTTGTCCTCATGATTGTTTGTGGAATTGTGTACCATGTAAATGAATCATCTCGCAGAAATGATGTTGGAAACCTTGTTGCTGGATGGTTTGAGCGTATATTGCATGAGGTTATAGAGAGCCGCGGTCTTCCTGGAGTCATTCTGCCCAGGTAGCTGACCTCTTTGGCCTCACATGTGCTCATATTTTTTCTTATTGCACATCAGTCCTCTCAAGTGAAGTCTTCAGGAGTAATGCATTTACGGATGAAACGGCTATGAAAACCACATCCTCTCAGAATCATGAAATTGCTGTGCTCAGTAAAGATTAATTCCTTGTCCTTACGCTGACGACTTTGTTTCTGATAGGAATGGACATCAAAAAACGAAAGCAGTTGTAGATCAAGCAAAATTGTAAAATGGATTCAGACAGCAGGTGTTGGGCGTGGTAGCCCCAGCATTTCTTCTCCCCAACCTTGCTAGGGTGTCCTCTGGCCATGCCCATGTTGGACAGTGTGCTCTGAGCCCCTTTGCAGCCCACTGGTTTTCTTCTCTTTTTCCTTCAGTTGCCCAACAGATTTGCCATTCCTGTGCCACAGCAGGCCCACAGCATTGGAAAAGGGATCAAGACCAATTGCTTTAAATTATTGTGATAGCGGATGTCATATTGATTCACTCACTACAATTTTGATTTTCATATTTGTACTCGTGTTAAACGCACCTGTACTTCCCTTCCCTGACATATTGAGCTTGGCTCTCATACTTGGCTACTTCTTGCATCTTTTTTCAAAGTCCTTTTGTGCTCTTCCCATGAGAACTGGTGCACCTGTTGATCCAAGTTCCAGTTTTTGACAACACATGTACATCCATTCAAAGCAGTGCACGTGGAAACCTATAGAAAGTCATGCTTATTGGGGAGAAGTTAGCATTAGATGCTCACTGCTAGCGTAGGGGACATGTTTCTGCTTCGATTACCAATATATTCAATGTTGCTTGTTTTGCTAAATAAAATTGTGCAGACTTCCCACAGGCATAAGAGTGGTCCCTGATATGTCTGACACAATGAAGGAAGATACATCTGCAAGGACACGCTACAAAGTTCGGAGCTATAAGTGATCTAGGGCCAGATGTACGAACATTTCATCTTGCGAGTCTCTAAGGGGCATATCAACAACGAGGCGATAGAAAATTATCGCCGCTTTTGCGTCCGTTTTCGGCTGAAAAGCAGCGATAATTTTATCGCCTAATTAGCAAGGTCACGCTAACGAGTGAAACCTTGCTTTGGACCTTGCTTTAGCGTACGAAATCTTAACTCCCAGCTTTGCATCTCTAATGAGATGCAAAGTTGGCATTCCTGACCTAACATAACAGGAGAAATGTCGCTAAGCGACATTTCTCCTATAATCAAGCCCCACGCTATGAAGCATAGCGGCAGGAAAAGTAGCGATAACCCCTGTTATCGCTACTTTCCTTACGCCTGCTTCAGGACTGACTTAGCCATGATATCCTATGGAGGGTGGATATCATGGCTAAGTTTGTGAGTCCCTATCAACAAGCTAACGCCACATTTTGTGAGATTATCGCTGGGTTTCCAGCGATAATCTCACGTTAGGCAGTTAGCGCTAGGATTTTTATCGCTTTTGAGATAAGCGTTGCTAATAGCACACTATCTCAGCGATAAAAATCCACACTAGCCGGCGATAATTATCCTAGCGCTAAGTGTGCTTAGCGATAATTATCGCCGGCTGTTGTTGATATGCCCCTAATTGCGATGTTTTGCGACTCACAATTAGAGACTCACAAAAAGAAATGTGTCTCAAACACATTAGCGATTCCAGAATGGGTCGCAAGAGACCTGCCTCATCAATATTCATGAGGCAGGTCGCATTATGCGACCCTACGGGAATTGGCAAAAACACAGGGATGGTGGCCTGCTGAGGACAGCAGACCACCATGTCTGTATTTGCTTTTAAATAAAGCAACTTGATTTTTTTAAATGCAGCCTGTTTTCTTTAAAAGAGAATGGGATGCATTTCAAAAAGAAAAAATAAACATTGCTGTTTAATTTTTTAAGTGTAGGCAGTGTTACGTGGGGCCACTGCCTGGTCTTAAGAACGTTTTTGTTACCATATACAAGGGTGAAGCAAGAATTATATTCTGGAGCGAGGCTTATCAGAGTATAGCCTACAATGTGGACATTAGTCCCTTCCTGCCACATGGTGCCTTTACAAACCTTCTAATCAGGGTTCGGTCTCGAATTGCAGCTCCCCCACAGTCAGGTTCATTACCCATTCCCACAATGGCAGTAATGGTATTGTTCTGTTTCATCAAGATGAAACATTCATTTATGCCTCTTAAAAGACAGGACTTCCATGAAACATGTCCGATATAGTTAGGCAATTTCCTTGTTTCCACTTGTGAAAGGGTCCTGGCACTATTATTGGTGGGAAGGCAGGCTTATGATGAACAGGAGCATGTCGTGCGGGAAAGAGAGTCAGACTAGAACTCCTCGTAAGGTTATTCCAGACTCTCAGTGTCGTACTTGTCGGTGTCAGTGTAGTATTTGTGGGAGTACTACTGTAGGCATTTGGGGGTCTGTCTGGCTTTGCTTTCCAAGCAAGATCGCACCTGCCTGTCACAGCCTTGAACATGTACATCCATACTTTACCAGTTTCCCTGTGAATCAGTCAGAAGAAATGAAGTGTGCTGCCCAGTAATAAAATGCCACATTTTTACATTTAAAATTCTTCTTTCTCCTGCTCAATATTATATTTGTTTGGTGTTTGTCACCTCTCAATTCTTTCTCTCCTGTTGGAATGTCTTGTGCACCTGAGGGCTCAACCATGGGTGGGAGACGGTGTTTGTTGGGCAGCTGAAAGAGATGGCTTTCTTTGGCTGACAGGCACATATTGACTGACCTTCACTACTACCCTGCTTGAAGTATTAAAGCTCAACAGTGCCCATAGCTTGGTACAACTGGGCACTCACACAGCTGTGGCCTTATTGTGGGGTACCCTCGCTAGTTGCAGGAGAATTATTGGGTAGCAGTGGAATTGTACGATTGAAGAGGATTTTACAGTTGTCAGAATTGTTAGGGGGCAAGGGATCCTAGGATTTAGAGGATTGTGAGAAATAGTAGAATTTTAGGGAAGTGTAGACTTGGAGGGAGATTCTGGGATTGGAAGGTTGTTGGGGTTCTAGTGCTTTTGCCGAATTGTAGGGCTGCTTGGGATACACAGTAAGACTGACAGGGGATTATAATACTTCAAAGGATTGAAAGGGTGTCAGTTGTTTGAGCGTTACAATGGAATTGTTGGGTTGCAGGACATAATATGGTTGTAGGGACGTTTAGGTTATATGAGACTTTCCTTAGTACGACTGGTGGTTCAGTAAGGTTGGTAGGGGCTAAAGGATTGTGCAGTGTTGTAGAGTTGCCACAGGTAGTAGTGTGGAGGTGATAGTATGGTCGTGGAGGAAAGGTCGGGTTGGGATGGGATTGTGAAGTGGCAGTGGGATAGCACAGTCGCAGACAGGAGATTGTAGAGTTGAGTTTCAATAATAAGGTTGCAGTAGACTGCAGACTTGCGAAGGAGTTAGAGAGTTGCTAAGTGTCTTAGAGTTGCAGAACACATGCAAGGTTGAGGTGTATGCTAGGTTTGTGTATGTTTATGGGTGAATTGTTGCAATGCAAGGGAGACTAGATTTGAATGGATATTGAAGTACTGCAAAGGAATGTAAGGTTCTAAGTCTCGTCGGATTGCAGGCAATAGAAGGGTGGTGGGTTATAGAATTGTTTTGGAAGGATTGCATGGTGGAAGCAGACCGGTAGGGAGACAGGGGGATGGCAGACTTACAAGTACTCTAAAGTAGGTGTCTGCTTGCTGCTCTATGGGATCAGAAGGTTGTTAGGGTTGTAGGGTTGCAGCAGAGTTGTAGTTGTGCATGGAAACACTAGGAGGCTAGTTGTAAGAAAAGACTGAAACTCTCATACCTTTGGTAGACAGTGCCCTCGGCGGTGACACCATAAACTGAGCCGTCTGTGCCAACCTCTATCATACTGAGGCTGCCCGCCACGTTGGTCCACATGGTTCCTGCACAGGCTCCAGAACTAGTGCCTGAGCGATAGTAGATGGCATTCACGGCATTGACCCCCCAGCACCCCCATAAGCCACAGCTGTAGTACTTTAGACCACCTAGGATGTAAACCCAAGCTGGCGTGGGAGGTCTAGCAAGCACCGCAGCCTCGCTCAGGCAGTAGGGAGCATCCACGTAGTTGGCTCCAACCACCAGCTTGTTTCCACCAGCGTCGATCTGCTTCAGGAGACCTAGGGAAAGAGCATTGGAAAATAGAAACAGGTGAGATAGTTTACCTTCTTTGTAGGATCATGGTCATCAACCTTTACATGCAGACATAGGCCTTCACAAGGGTAAATAAACTGGACAAAAGAAACCAGCAGGGTCATTTTTGAATTCCTATCCAAGTGCAGGTTAGGGAGATTACATCTTTCCTCGTGCTCCCAAGAATGGAAGGGAGAGATTTGGCTCTCTAGTCTATAGTCTTCACTAGAAAGAACCACATCCCATACAGCTATGTTTCATGAGCTAGCAGTGTTCATGCCAACCAATAGCAAGATGGTATTCTTACTAAGTAACCAACAGCAGGACAATGTTCACACAGATCTGATCAGTAGTACATCAAAGGTTTTACAGAACAAACTGTCAGGCTTATACCCTGATTCTTGAAGTCACAGGGCTCACTAAACGATACCAAAGAGGAGAATCTCAGCATGCTCGGCACACTAGGACACATGGTACGGAGTCTGTGATGCAAAGTTGGATACCCAAACCACCTTATCCCTACAGGTAGCTAGGTGGAGCAGTGAAGGACTAGCTCAAAGGTTGTGGTGTAAATGTTGAAAATAGATAGAGTATAACAGCTATTACAGTTACAATAAAGCCAGAGGGTCAGATTCATAAACTGTATTTTGTAGTGCGTTTAGTAGTCCTACAATAATGATACTCAAATACTACAACATTTAATTCACAGACATACATACAGCAATCTCTACTCTTATCTTTTCTGTGTGAAGGTCTCTGCCACAAGAGAGGAGATCTTCGCACACATAGGTCTACGGTTTAGTACCAAATGTGGGAGGGACAGAGGGCAGTGGAAAATACTTACTCCTGAATGGGAGGTATTTAGGATGGTGTAGCGAGGGGTTTAGGGACGGACAAGCGAAAACAGAACACCCATTCACATAAGAGTAAGCCCGTTGCTGTTGACAAACACGACTTACAAATTTATCACAACCAAAAAGGACCCAACACAGTCCAGCATCATACACGGCCAGTCACAGGTGCAGCAGCTCAATCACATCGAAAATAATAGAGGTAAAGGCTTAATAAAACACCCCACAGGATATAATATTAAACAAATGAAATTATTTTTACTTTTGAATTAAATAAATATAAAATAATATGATTTCTTGTTAAAAAGTTAGATTACATAAAGAATTCAAGATTTTATCATTTTGAAAATTAACATATTTTTTTTTAAAATAATTAAATTAAACTTTAAAAACGAATATATTAATTTAAATTAATGCAAAAACATAGAACTATTAGCTAAATGTATTACTAATTAAATATGAAACGGTGGGTAAAATATTAATTTATAAATATTATTTTTAATTTCGATTAAAATTAATATTTTACATTAAAAGAATATATTTCAGGTGTTTCATTATATAATGAAGATTTACTTATGTTATTGTGCAGTTATATTTTATATTATTAGTTCTATGTTAATATTTTTTAAATTTAAGTTACATTTTTATTTTACATTATAATATTTTAATGCATTTTTATGAATTATTAAACTATTTAACTTATCTCTGTACTTAACCATAGGGAGATTCTCGCCTTCATGTGAAATGTTACTAGTAGTAACTTCACACCCATAAATTCAGTCCCAGATATCTCCACCCCCTGTACTGAGGGGGTGGAGATATGTAAGTCTTCATTTTGGTATAAATCTACACCCAGAAATGGTGAATAGGAAAAAAAGTGCAGATTTACACCTAAATGCAAGAATACATTTACAAATGAGTAAATCTACACAAATAAATTAACCTTTGTGAATCTGTTTCACAATCCCTAGAGTAGTTAACATAGCACTTTATTGTTAAGACCTTTAAGTATATAAAGATATTTACTGCCAAATAAAAGAACCAAACAATAGAAATCACAGAATTTACTAAATATTGCATATGAAATACAAGTAGCAGCTCAGGAAATCTAATTTACACTCCACATATACTGAGTGCGATCACTAGCTATAAGCAAATGCTGTGTTGTTGCAATTATTTTTGAAGAGACCTTCCATCAAAGATAGAACCCCCTGATATACTATTTAAGGTCACAAACTGATTTTAATATCTAGTACAATTAACAACACAAAATACGAAGACTGTACCTTGTGGGCAGAGATAACAAGATTTTAGTACATTACAATCAAGAGTCTCGACGTTCACAGTGAAATGTTACTTGTGCATGAAAATTGCTTTGTCTCTGTTTAGGTTAAGTTTCCACAGTACCCTGTGCATTTCATGACCCCAAAGATGGTAGCGTTGGGATGAAAAAGCCCCTCGCATGGTGATAGAAGTGTACCTCTGCCCTGAGAGTCCCCAATTGCAGTGATGTCTGGATCCCTGGAGCTGATTTTTGTTGTCACAGACGAACAGCAATAATGCGTGTGCTCCACGATATAGGCCTGTCTCACAAATTGCAGTCTTTTTGTCCCCAAAAGTGCACCCAAAGCGCTACCCTCATAGTGGTAAAAGTCTGCTGTCTTTGCCAGGAGTTAAGTAGCACGAGCGCGCTGGTGGCAGCATACTGTGTAGTAATCAGTAGAAGTGAACAGGCCTTTTTAGCTGTGTCACTGGAGTGAGGCCCACAGGCTCACTCATGTAAAGTTCTGCTGCTCTGTGCTGAATTCACCTTTGGCCTACACCAAGTTAGCATGTAGTGTTGGCCAGGGTATGTGTGTTATGAATATATACAATAACATCGCATGCGTTTACAACGCATGCAATTACAACACAGTCGTTACAACGACTGCGTTGTTACATCGCAGTACATTACAACGCAAGTCGTTACAACGACTTGCTCTAGATGGCGCCCTGGACTTAGGAATAGTATACTTTACTATTCCAACTCCAGTGTGTGCAACAGTATGGAAGGTGTTGGAATAGTAAATTACACTATTCCTTAGTTTAGAGTGACATTTAGAGCATGTTGTTGTAACCACATGTGTTGTAATGTATTGCGATGTAAAAACACGGCTGTTGTAACGACCGCGTTGTAAAGGTAACGCGATGTAATGACCGCGTTGTTAAGGTTGTTTCGCGTGTGTTATATGCATGGGCTGGCTGTATGTGTGCCAGTAAATGGTACAGTACATAGAAGATTCTGGGTTACATTTTGGGAGACCCAGGGCTGACTGGAGGAGCAGGAGGAGGTAGAGGAATCCCTCCCAGGCAGATGTGTGTATTGCTGCATTCCTGTAAGCTGGGTGAGGCATACACACTGTAGGAAGGAAAGCCAGGCACTGCAGCACACTTCGAAGGGTGGTCTTTAATTCAAAGAGAGGTTACTGGAAATGATCTCGGCATATCTCAGGAAGGAGATGGGGCTGATAAGAGAATCATGAAGAAGAAGGCTGAGGTCCTGGGGTATCCTTTTAATGTGCATTTCACTGTAGATGATGTCCAGGTGTGAACCTCTAGTCACTCCTATGGCCTGTGTTGTCGGGCTCAGATTTAGAGTCACTCCTGCTGTGGCATTCTGCTTTTTGGAGGAAGGGTAGGGCAGAGGAGAGGGGAACTTGAAAAGGACACTGACCGCCAGCACAAACTTCAAAGACTCAGACCCAAAATCACATTTGGTGTCTGGAAATGGAGTATAAGAAGGGGAGCTTGAGGCCCCCAAAATTTTTATCTGCCAAGCAGCCAGACAGGCTTTGTGATGAGGGTAAGTTCTGCAAGACTCTTCTGCCTGTGACTAGGGCTGAAGTCTAAGGCCTTCCAGTCTCCCAGTTGGGCGGGGGATATCACCCAGAGACATCCAAGTCCACCGGCCCCTTGTGCCTGGAGCACCAGTGTCTGCTTGCTTACCAAGACCAGTGAGCCCCGAGAGGAAGAGAAGAAGGGAGTGAGATCCAGTGGGGGATCTTAGAGAGTGAGACGGTTTAAGTTGGTGACCCACATACAACAGAGGAGAGCCGCTGTGAAGTGAGCCGTAAACTTTACTGCATTGATCGGTTGATTGTCTGTGTGCAGGTGTAAGTCAGTGACCCCCATACGCCAGAAGGGGCCTCTGTTAAGATTGCCATGCCGATCAGGCCGTCGCCTTGAGCAGGGTAAGTTAGAGACCCTGTATACTAGAAGGGGGTGCCGTGAAGATTGCACTGCCGTTTGGGCCATTGCCCCGTGCGGTGTGAGTTGGTGACCGCGTATGTCAGAGGGGGCTGCCATAAAGACAGGCATGGCGTTCGAGCGATTGCCCATGTGCAGTGTGAGTTGGTGACCACGCACTCCAGTGGGAGCTGCTGACCAGAGGAATCTGTTACTGTGACAATCATGCCACTGGCTGAGCAAAGAGCAGGTGTGGTGACCCCGAATGCCAAAGAGGGCCACCGGAGGAAGAAGAGGAGCACCGCCTGGTGGATGCCATTTTATAGAGAAGAGGCCATTGTAGTGACCAGTGCCAGACCAAGCCCTTACTCAGGAACAGAACTAGGAAGTGCTGACAATAGGAGACTTGCTTTTGCATCAGTGAAGCACCGAGGACATGCGGCTGCTGTCCCTGCAGAGCTGCATGTTTGATACTCAGCTGAGGCAGCTGCTTCAGCCGCCATGGTTGTGAGAGAGATGCTCTCTGAGACTTTTGTTGGACAATACCTGCTGTTATGGGTAAGACTGAGCTAAGGGCCGGAGGGCCCCTGGGGAACTTGTCTGCCAGACATCAATTTAGAGCTGGAGCACTTTTGACTTTTTTATTGGAGTCTAAGTGGGACTCCTGAAACTGAGCCTGCTATTAGGATCTAACCTTAATGTACCTGATACTTAGGCTGTCCGGTTTTAAGTTTAAACCTATAATAACTGATAAAACACCAGTGAAAGAGAAATAGCCCTCACCAGTGAAAACATATAAACACTGAAAAAACACCTGCGCAACCACAAACTAAATACCATTCAAAGAAAGCAAAAGGAGGGTGATAAGAGTCTTTTTTTCTTCCTGAAGGGGCCAATACAATGTAACTTTGTTATAAAAGCTAGCAGCAAGTAAGACTGGGCTAACATTATTCTGCTTGAGTTTTGTTGTTTAGGGATGCCACTAAAATGTTGTTTTTTCTTCCTTTTGCTTTTTAGATACATGGTTTAGAAGCATGTTTTAGGTCTTGTTTAATTTTTTATATACTGTAGAGAATCAGGAAATATCAAAATCATATTTGATATTTTGGCTGTGTTTGATTCTTTCACTGGTGTCGTGTCATCACATTTACCCACAGAGAATGTGTAAAAACTCTTGATACATCAGCCCCAAGTTTCTGGTGAGTCAGTATTTTTTTTTTTTAAACTTTTTTTATTAGAAAAACATCGACATCAAGGCATAGTTTCACAGCAACACAGCATAGGTAAGTGCAAGCACAAGGATTCACCAATACAGAGGATAATGAGACAGTTGGAATCACGGCGAGGGGGAGACATCTACATCGTGCAGTCTGGGGGGGTACATATTTCGCCTCTATATAAGTTCCAGGGGGTCCAAATCTTGCACCATTTCCGGGGGCAGCCCCTCGCAATGTAAGGTGAGTCAGTATTGATAGTATGTGACTTGCCAACACCTGAGGCTTTAAACATTCAATGCAAGGTATAGTGACAAGTATATGTGAAAAGAGTGCTATCACCAAGCATCTGGGTTAGTGGTGAAAACATGCCACCAGACGTTTGGAAAAACATGGAACGCAGTGTCACTTGGAATGCTCTGCAAAAAGGTTCTTTCCAAGTTCAACAAAGATTGGAGTGATATGGTTTGTATTTTGCAGTGATTCAGCTACGTATATGAAAATGTTGTGTGATGTCCTGTCAAAATCGATACCTGAGCTGAAGTTCTTTCCTGTAAGAGATCCTTGCCACTTGTTAGATCATATGCTGCAAGCATCTTTACAATCTTCAGAGTTATTGAAGAATGCTATTGACTTTTTAGTCCATTCTGGTGGAGTGTTTTGATATCCATAGGAACTAAAATGCAAATATTTCTCATTTGTGCTTTGTGTGGCACCAAAGATAGAGTCATTCCAACTCTGTCATTTAGATGATGGTTCTCAGTCCAAGGGGCGATGAATGCTAAATTATCCATGTGGCAACCATTTACAAACTTTTTGCTGAGTAATGATGGCAAAGGCAAGAAACGTAAGGATCTTTGGTCGCATATTGATAAGAATATAGCATGTTACATCACATGCTATCACATTGCGTTATATTACAACGTGGTCGTTACAACGGCCGCGCTGTTAAAACGTGATACCTTTACATCGCAAGTCATTAGATCGACTTGCTGTAGGGGGGGCGCTGGACTTAGAAATAGTATAATTTACTATTCCAACTCCAGCCTGTGCAACAGTAGGGAAGGTGTTGGAATAGTAAATGATACTATTCCTTAGGTTACAGCGCCCCCTACAGCAAGTCGATCTAATGACTCGCGATGTAAAGGCATCGCGTTCTAACAACGCGGTCGTTGTAATGACCGCGTTGTAATAGTTAAGCGATGTGATGACAGCGTTGTCAACGCTGTTTCCCATCGATAGTGATGTGAAAAAAAGTACTCTTTATTGCATTCTTGGATTTTTACAGGAAAACATAGCTGCTGTAGTGGACATAATAAAAAAACTAGAGTCTGAAAACACCCTTGTCTGCTGAGTGCTCAGCATAATTGGTGTAGATGTGCAACATCCTCTTGAGAGTAGGCTGGGCAACACCTTTAGTGACTCTGGCACTGCAACATGTTCAATGTTAGAGTGCTTGCCACTTGGTAAGTAAAGCAATGTTGAAGAGCAATTCAGGAACTTTTATTTTACAATGTATGAAAAATGGCTTGCAATGATGCATGGAAATGTCCCTTCACCAACCATTATATGAAGAAAGGGGTAAGGCCCTAAAGGACAAATACCAGAGAGGGCCGTATTCAATAAGTACAACGAAAGGCAACCCGGTATTCTGATTAATTCATGCAGTTTCCGTATTGCAATAATCACATTCAATAATTTCATATGATTCGGTTATTTATTAAACCTTTTTTTTCTTTTAGTGTTTTTTTTAACCTTTTCAAAATTATATACATTAGAGGGAACACAGGTGTAAAAAGACTTCTAATACTTCTGGTCCAACACATATCAAATTAATTCCACTATTTAATCACTGATAACCACTGTTTTTTAAAGGTATTGAAATCACTTGAATACACTGGGAAAAAAAAAAGAATTTACCAAAAATAGAAATTGAAAACAGGAAAGACTACTTATAGTGTATGGGGAATATCCACTACCGCCAGTAATACGGCAGTGAACTTATGGGACTACCATTAAATACTAGAGTCTTGACCTCAGGGGACTGTGTTTATTGTTTGTGTATGCTGTATTTTAATTTGTGTTCACATATACATACAGGACAATCATTTATTGCTCCTATTGAATGTATTTTGAGTTGTGAGCCCCTGCTCACCACCTGTATCTACCTCTTCCAGAGAAACCTTGTGCTGCCAGCACCAGCTACCACTGAGAGTCAAGTGCTGAAAGGGTAATTAGCCCAGTTGATTAGAATCCATAATATATCAGCCCTGGAACATCAGGAATAATTGGCCTCAACCCCCATGGTTGGACCCAGTAGCTCCTGCTTGCTCTGTGGCCCTCTGAAAGAAGTTTAGACAGGTAGCTACAATGGGTCAGCTGCTCCAAGCCTAAGTGGAGGGGCAAATTCTGGCACTGACAGGATCATGTGAGGTTGGTGGGAGCATCAAACAGAGGTTTGGCCACTGGGATAATTTCGAGTGAGATGACCTCAGGCACCTGGGATACAAACTCATGGACTATGCTGAACTTGTGTGAGTTTGTTTGGAGATGGACCTCTGCATGGAAAAGCAGGTCCAGGAGGCAGTCAGGTTTTGCTCAAGGATTCTTCTTTTGGCATGTAGGCGACTGTCTTTGGTGCCACATCGGAAAGAGGCTAGTGCATTAAAGGTAAGGTAGGTGGTGTCACAAAGGTGAACAAGCACAGCATGGGCACTGGGAGGAAGTCTGCTTTCCAGGTAAAGTAACCATTCAACTCACCTGCACTTGTTGAGGGATTGTGGGCATCCCTTTTCTGATCTTTTTTGAGGAATAGAGAGGGTATCTTGGTGCTCTGTGTCCTCATTTCTGATCTTCTTGGGATGACTATTGGTTTCCTTGTCGGCAATGTAATGAGTAGCAGAACAGGCCAGCAAAGCTTCAGCAAGGTACAAGGCTTAATCCTAGTCTTGAGGAAGCAGACAGGACAGAAGAAGCTACACCACATGGTGTGTGCAGGTCTGAATCATAGGATATCTTCCCTTTGCTGTAACGTTAGTCCTGTTTATTACGGATTATAGGTTTGGGTGATGTAAGGCTCGGGCTGGCAGATTATATACCTAGGGGCTAATTTATGATAGCCCTGCATCACTTTTGCACCAAGTAAAGTGGTGCATGCTTTGACGCAGGGCTCTCAATCTGATATATGAAGCCATTTAAAGCCACCCTGCGTGGCTTTGTGTGGTCTCATAAATCTTTTTTTCTTTTTCTTTTTTTTTTCAAAACCTTTATTGACAAATTCAGCATAATCAAACTACACTTTTGCATCAGATCATAGCAACATACACCGCAGGCTATTTGCGGAATATCATAGACATAATGAAAATACAAACAGATAAAAGCATTATTCAGTACAACACGGCTGTGGCACCATAAGCAACACAGAGCTAAAGGAGTTGATGATAGCACTGAAGAGATAGATGCAGATATGGCCAGAGGGGAGACGGGAACAAGGAGGCAGGCAGCTACTGACCACCGCTGGCGGCCACCGCGAGCGAAGTTTCAGCGGGGAGCGCGGGAGAGGCAGCACGGCTCAGATGTGGACGGGAATAGAGGTATGTCACTAGGGGACCCCATATGTTAGGTGGGCGGGATCTCGCAGGCAGAAGGTCCCAGAATTTAGATCCCAGAATTTAGATAGCAAGGTCTGGCATCTCGAAGCGTCTTCAAGCCAGTGAGCGAACTTGGAGCCGGTCTGCGACCCCAACTAATGGCCACCCTGCGCCGAGCAAGGACGAGCAGCATAGCGATCACTCGGTGAGAAGAGTCCGGGCAGAATTTGACAAAGCTCAGCAGGCACAACGGCGTGTCAGGCTGAACCTGTGCAGAGATAATCTCACAGTACAAACCGCCAGCCTGAATTCCGACACCTTAGGGCACAATCACGCGAGATGAGTAAAATCCGCAGCAGGGGCAGCGCAAGGCATGCAACTATCGTTAGGTATGAGTCCCAGTTTATGTAGCTGAACAGGGGTGCGGTATAGCCTGGGCAGATATTTGAAATGTATGAGACGAAGCCGATAGTTGGGAGATAGTTTCTTCGTCTGGTTGCAGCAGTAAAGTCAATCAGCTTGAGCAATGTCCACGCCTAGATCTTCGCCCCACGCCGCGTGTACACGATCAGTGGAGATGGAGGTGGTCGACAGAGTAAGGGCGTATATTTTAGTAACCAACTTGCGGGGAGTGGGGGATGTATATATAAAGATGAGAGCAGGCATCGAAGGTGGAGGTTGGGGGAACGTTGGATGCAGCTCTTTGCAGATAGCTCGCAGCTGGTAAAAAAGCAATGTGTCCATTGGACCAGAAGAAGCAGGAAGAGAATAAAACGTGTTTCCTTGGTAAAGATCCGCCAAGGTCCCAAGACCCAAGCGGGTGGCATGTTTAGACATGCCAGTTGGTTGGAGAGGATGGAAGGCAGGATGACATGCAATTTGCATGGTATTAGCCGATAACGTCGGAGCATTGGAGAGACGGCGCAGTCCCGGCCAGGCCCAGCGCAGGGTCTCGACCGTGTCCACCTCATAATGTGGGCGACTTGCCGGGGCGAACAGGGCGGTGGTCAACGGCCAAGGAGTTGCGAGTCCGGCTTCAACCGTAACATGCGGCTGATAAGGAGAGGGGTGAGGAGCTCCCATACCACCTACCGACATGGGGAGAGTGAGGATGTCATATGCAATCCTGGGCTGTTTGCCAATCCAGACCAGAGAGATGATCAAGGAATGAAGTCACGGAGAGACTGCGGGAAGAGGCCGTTGTCAAAGGAATCGTTATACATGACACAGCCAGATGTGGCACTAGGAGCGAAGCGAAAGTCTTATAAAACAAGGCGGGTAGGCCGTCCAGACCTGGGGCCTTATCACTAGGTAAGCTATTTATGGCATCAAGGATCTCTTCCTTAGTGAAGGGTTTGTCTAAATATTTACGATGATAGTCCTCTAGCCAAACCAACGCAATGGTGTCAAAGTATTGTTCAAAGGCCTCACGCGAGGAGGGGTGTCGGCGGTGTAAAGTTGCTAGTAGTAGTCCAGAAACCGCTCCTTGATTTTACCGGGGGAGGTAGTTCTAGTGGGGCCACCATCTCGAAGAGCCGCAACATATGATGCAGCACGGGGGGCGTAGGAGGTTGGCCAAGGTGTTATCAGGCCGATCGCCCTCTCCGAAGCAACGGGCTCGGGCCTCTCTGCCAAGAAATGCAAGTTCCCTTTCGGCCTCCTCAGCAAATTCAGTATGATTTTCACGCAAGGGCGCAAGGGTCTCAGATCCTGGTTGGGCCGCATGGGCGGCGTCCAAAGCCTTGATCTCCGATTCTAGCTTGTCCAATGTCGCGCTGATAGAATGAAGGACACCAGCTTGTTTAGAAATACACTCGCCATGTATCACTGTTTTAAAGCCTTCCCACAGGAAGGATGCAGAGTCCACAGAACCGACATTTAAATCGAAATAGTTGGTAATCGCTGTTTGGATCTTGTCACAAAAGACGGAATCACGGAGAGCGTTCAGAGGAAGCCGCCATGTGAAAGCGCGCTGTGGGGAGTGAGGAAGACGAAAACGAGTCTGGACTGGCACATGATCCGAGAAAGTACGTGCCATATGATTAACGGAGGTAAGCCAAGTGAGGACATCCGGTGAGGTAATCCATAAATCAATACGGGACCAGCAGCCCCGAGCACCAGTGACGCAAGTGCCCTCACAGGCCTCGGGCCACATGTGACGCCAGGCATCGTATAACGAGTTGTCAGTGAGTATGGACTGAAGTAGAGCAGTGGAGCGAGGGTGGGAGGAGTGGGGGCCAGAACGGTCCAAGACTGCAGACAGAGTGACGTTAAAATCTCCCCCCAGAGAAGGTCCGCCGGGCCCAGGGAAGAAATGAGGTGCCATATATGAGTGAAGAGATCGGGGTCGTCCGTGTTAGGGCCGTACACATTAGCAATCGTCATAGGTTGGGACAATAGGGAACCATGCAAAATCACATACCGTCCATCAGGGTCCGTAAGTACCTGAGTAGTCTGCCAGGGGAACCCCCTTCGTATCAGAATAGACACACCCCTAGAATAGGAGGAATAAAAAGAAGAGTGCGATTCACCCCAGTGATGCGACTGTAGTCTGGAGGAGGTCGCAGGCAACAGGTGGGTTTCCTGCAAGAGGCAGATGTCGACCTCGTGCCGGTGCAAGTGAGAGTGAATGAGCCTGGTTTTACGATGATCATTAAGACCACGGATATTCCAGGTCCAACATATGTTGTCAGTCATGTTATTCTATAACTAGGTAAAATGAGATGCAGAACAAGAGGTCAGACAGCAGAGAAAGCCAGTGAGTGTGCTGTGGCAAGCAGGACCTGACCAGAGAGAGAGCAGGGCAGTCGCCTAAAGCAGGAAATTGAACTGGCCGGTAGCCGGCAGTGCTAGAAGGCCCGACCGTAGGGGGAACCTCCAGTGCGCTAAGGACGAAAAGGGGAGGAGAAGCAGTGCCAGTCAGAAAGAGGAGGATGTCGTGAACAGCCTTGCTGCTTTGAAAATCCCTAGTGGTGAAGTGATGCATACTGATTAAAAGTGAAAGATAAGGACACAAAAGCAGAAGAGTCCCCATAAAATGATATGCAAACTCGCAAAACCTGCCACACCAACCCAACCCATAACACAAAATGCGATCTGGAAACCGTTTTCTGGCAAGTCGATAACAGACAGGGTACACATAACCACATTCCCAAAACACACTCCCCCACCCTACCACCCACTCTTGCTACCCAAAAAACATTTCCAGAAGACCCGCCACCCACTCCAACCCCCCAAACAGATACCCCCCCATCCGCCCTAGGAAACCACAACTTGGGAGAAGGGAAACAATGTTAAGAAAGGGAGTTATCCCCTGAGGGCATGGCAGGGCTCCGCATACTCCCCCACAGTGAAGCAGGGTGGCCAAGCTGTAGGAACAACAGACAGCGTTCAGGTCAGAATTCACAAAAAAGAGTCACAACAGATCAATCATTGTCACTGAGGTGGTCGGATGTAGCAAGCTGAGAGCCGGATGGTGACAAGCGGGATGATTTATCAAGTTTCTTGACAAATCCAAGGGTGTCTCTGTGATCGGGGAACATGAGCGTTTTCGCGCCCTGTCGGACTCTCAGCTTTCCCGGGTAGGCCAATGAGTAAGCGACATCATGCTTTTGGAGGATCCGCTTAGTTGGGAGTATAGACAGGGTAAAATGAGAGCGAGTTTCCTTGATGATTGATTTTGCCCTTGTCACGTGCTGCACGGAGGATAACGTCTCAATCTCAAAAATGTAATATTTTAGCAATAATGGTGCGAGGCGGTAGTCCGGGACCAGGGCGTGGACCCAGAGAGAGATGGGCGCGTTCGACAATGAAGACTGAGGAGAGAATGTCACCAAAAAGTTCCCGGACCAGCTGTTCCACGAAATCCTCCATGCGGGAAATATTGGTAGATTCTGGAACGCCCATAATGCGGAGGTTGCTCTGACGGGAGCGCGCCTCCAAATCCTCATTTTTATTTCGGATAATGTCCAGGATTTTGTCCATCTGCAATAATTTCTGATGATTCTGAGTGGCGGTGTCTTCAATGTCCGAGATCCTGGATTCAGCATGAAGGAGGCGATTGTCGTGCGAGTCCACCCAAGCCATAACCGAGTCCAAACGTGCAGAGAGTTGGTCGAGTTGGGCCGCGATTCCGGTGACCGTGGACTTAACGTCGAGCATAATCACCTTCAGATCATCGTCACGAGCTGGAGAGGCCTCCATGTTAGCCGCAGAGTCGCCCACGTCTGGTCCCGCACCATCTTGGCGAGTCGATCTGCGCTGGTCGAAGGCGATTTTGGGCTATTTAGGGTCAGTCCTCCCCATGGCGCAGGCAGAAGGCGTCACCAAGGAGCAAAAGATCTGGATAGCGGTCAAGAGGGGCTGCAGCACAGGGCACAGCAGGCGGGCCACCACTCCACAGCTGGTGTAGACAGTGTAGAAGAGCTGGCAGAGACCCCAGCAGCGTCAGAGGGAAGCGGCTGGAGGCACAGGCACCCAGGAGTCACAAAACAAAACAACAACAAAATAACACCGCAGCGTGGCGCTGCAGGGGCGAAATCAAAACGTGCAGGAAGGCTGTCCAGGGGCCACGCTAGGGTTAGGGCACAAGATTGCTGGCGAAAGGCAGTCCCCGGGGCCGAAACAACCCCGGACTGTGGAGAAGGACGAGCATCAAAAGCAGGGTGTAGAAACCGCCATGGCCACGGGCCAGGCACGTCTGGACAACAAGGGTAGCACCGGACACCAGAGGCGAAGACAATGAGGCGGAGACGTGTCTGCACACAGAGAGAAGCAGCAGGGAGTGCGTGTGGGCTCAGGGCTACCCCCCCCGACTCAATCGCCGTATGTAGAACACCAAGAGCAAAGCCGGGCCGATCAGAGGCAGGTAACGACCAGCCCTATGTTTGCAACAGTCGTCGCTGGGGCCCGGGGACCGGCACTCCAGTGGAGCAGGGTGGGCGGCCGATTCCAGGGGCCAGGTATGGCCAAGGTGCGTCGGGCCGTTGGGAGAGGCGGCCGGGGCGCAGGCACTCTCAGGGCGCCCCACACAGCTCCGCAGAGTGATGGCCGGGAGCGAGCGCCGGACTGAGGCAGCTGCGGCGGGCAGGCGCGGGGGGTACACCACTCTCGTCACCAGGCTCGGGCTCCAGCAGCTATCAGAAACGGCACCAGCAGAGAAGCATTATGGCGTAGGGATCGCGGAAGGCCCGAGCCGGGCGGTGCAGCTCGCGGACCCCCAGCACCGCTGCAGACAGCAGCAGCAGCACTCACCGGAGTAAGTAACGTAGTAGCCTCCGGCATCCTCCAGGCGGTGCGGGTCCCACAGGCGTCCAGACAGAATTCAGGCAGCGGAGGGCCGGGTCTTCCTCGAGGAGCGGGCCCAGCACAGCTATCGGGCTGCAGATCGCGGCTTTCACAGGTTGCCCAGGAGCCAGAGCGGCATCAAACGACACCTCAGGTAATGTCATTTCGGGAAAAGCTGGTTGGTGGCAGAAGTGGTGCTGTCTCGTGTAGGATGATGCCGGATTATTAGCTTGGCCGGCAGAGCCCACTTAAAGTGTGGCCACCTTGCAGCTGGCCAAGCCACGCCCCCGTGGCCTCATAAATCTTCAGTCAGGGGATGCAGCTCAAATCGCTGCATCACATTTATTCTGTGCCTGGGAGGTGTCCTGTGGGCGTTGCAGTGGGTGTTCCCATGCAACACCCATGGATTTTAATTCTGCCCCAGATTTACAAAATCATGTAAACCCGGGGAAGCACCAAAAATGAACGCCTTCCAAAGTGAGGCATAACAGGGAGAAATATGATTTTTCCCCCCTTTCTATGTGTGCGCAATTTTGCAACACACATAGAAAGTGGAACCCCCCCTGTAGGAAGGTGGATATCTGACTATGGTTACCCCCAACTTTTTGCCTAGTGTCTAGCTGGTTTTTCGACTTAGTTGGCCTGAGATCCTGCCATTCAGGGTCTCAGGCTGTCTGCTCTCTCTTTAAAATGGACTCCATGTACCCTAGGTACATAACCAATTGGTAAGGATCACCTTATTGGACCCTGTACAGTGTACCCTAGGTACCCAGGGCATAGGTGTACCCTAGGCCTCCCAGGGGCTGCAGCATGTATTATGCCACCCCTGGTCTGGCCTTCCAATCAGACACAACTGGCTGATCACTCAGCTGGGGCAAGGTCGTGTAATCACCCCTTGCTTAGATATAGTATGCCTATATCTACCCTTATATATAGACACATGTGTACCTATCAGTCACTCCTATGGCAGGCCTTAACAATCCTGGAGGCAGAGTGCTTGGTAACATGTGAGATGGTGCTCTAGCATGAGCTGAGCCTGTCTGCAGCTTTCGGAACCATGTCCTTATAGCTGTTCTATGATATAGCCTACCATATACTCTTAAAGTGCCTTATAATCTTAAACGGTTATGGTAACTATGGTTTGGCTTTATCAAAACATGTCGTGTAAGGTGTCTAACACTTTGGAATAATACCCCCATACCATTTCTGGTGATGAGGATATTATTCCTCCCTTCTAGAGGGAGAGACATGTTAAAATCCTACTTTGCTGTTTAACTCTAACCAAAGCCTCAGCATCACAAAATGGATGCTGCTGCCACAGACACAAGTCTGACCTCCTGCTGCTGGGAGTGATCCCAGCCAGGGAGGCCTGGACAATAGGTTTCCTGCTTGGGGAGGTGCTAGCACCTCCCCAGACAGCCTTTAGTGTATTGGGGCAGGGTGGGCTGAAAGGAATGAGACATGCCTGGGGCACACAAGGTGTTCCTTGCATAGTCCAGTTCAAACCGGCGCTGGGGCACTCCAGCCCCAGCTCTGGCGCGAAACTGGACAAAGGGAAGTGGGTGTAACCACCCCCTCCCAGGTCCCACCCATAAGGCGTGACCTAGCAGGTATCCCAGCCCCCCAGATTAGTATAAGAGTGGGAGTTGGGCCTCAAGACTTTAGATCATCCTGAACCTGCAAAACTGAACAGAAACTCTGGACCTTCGACATTCGACGAAAGAAGAAGACTGAAGAATCTCCCTTGTAGCCAAGGAGTGGCTACCCTGTGCAAACAGGCACCATCAAGAGACTACCCTTTGCTTTGCGACCGTTCTACGAGGAACCGACTGCAGAGCCCGACCAGAGCCTTGACTTTCAGACTTCTCCGACCCTCATCCACATCTGCAGCAGAGCTGAGATCCGTGGAGGCGACGAGCGACGTGGGACCGGCTACCTGGAAAAAGTGGCTAGTAACTTACGGCGCAGCTTCTGAGGTACCCTCGAAGTTGTGCACCGGGGATTGAGAAGCCCCAACCCCAAGCACCATCTGCACCGAAGATCAGCCCCCCACACTCCACGAGTCCTGCGTGGGGCCCTTCAGCATTTTCCTGCTTGCCGCGTCTGTCCGGTTGCTTGCCCGCTGGCTAGTGGCCTCTGTGACGACGCACCCTGAAATCTTCTGCGCTGGTTTGGCTCCTCCAGACTGGCTCCCGCTTCTCTGCAAAGAAGAAGCACCCCAGACCTTCCTGGTCTGCACCAGAAGCAAGTCCTTCGTTCTTCGTGGGTTCCGCTTGCCAAGGCTTGGTGAGTCCTAGTCCAACTTCGACGCCGCCGACAGGAAGAGCCTTCGTGGGACAGCTTGCCTCCTGGTCCTGGTCGTCCTCGACGCTTCCTGGTCCTCCTGGCTGCAGCGACAAGCTTCACCTTCACCTGCAACTCTTCACGACATCGCCTGGTTCCTTCCTGGTTCCACGTGGTCACTGGCTAGTGACCTTGACTCTGTCCCTTCTGCTTGCAGGTTTCTTCTCTTCTTGATCCCAGCCTTGGGATCCACCGGACACTCTTCACTGACTGCCTGTCAGCATCTTTCTTCAGGCATCCATAGGAGTCGACGACGAAAACGACGCATCTTCACCCCTATGCACCCGCAGCCTGTGGGCTAGGTAACTTGGGTACTCCGGTGCTCATCAGGATAGTGACTATCCTAGTGTCTAGTTTTCAAGTCTCAACTTCCTAGCTACTCCGGAAGTGTCCTAAATCTACCGTTTTCTAAACTGTACTATTGCTATTGACTTTTATGCATTACGCGTGAGTGTTTCCACTCTGCACACGAATCCCGTGGGCCTCCCACTTCCTAACTAACGCTAGTGTAGTGTAGCCCCAGCGATTCCCTAGGCCTAGGCCTACTCTATTTCCGTGACAGTGGTTCTTATACCACTTACTTAGTATATGGTTTGCGTGGCCCCTAGGGCCTAACTGTATTACTTACCTGTGTGACTTAATGTATGCATAAATAAGACTGTGTTGTACTTACCTCTAATCTCATAAAGAGTGCTGAGGGTTTGCTTAGAATAAATACACTTTATTTTATATATATATCTGTTGTGGTGTCCTTTCATTTGGTATTCAAGGGATTATATATGGTATCACAGCTGGCTTCACATGCCATTCAGAGTTTAGCCTAAGACTGCTCTTGTCCATGCTACCACTAGGATAGCTGGTCTATAAGGTTGACTTTACAACCAATCACCATAAGGGTATTTGGACTGATATAAGGTGTACACTATAACCAGTGACATCATACATCAGGCCAACTTCTCACATTGGTGAGCAGCGGTTGGGATCTGAGCTTGCTGTTGTAATACCATTGTAATCTTGAGATACTAAATTGAAAGATCACACAGATATTGTCTAGGTACATATAACATAGATTATTATACTTAAGTCCTACTGGACTTTGTAGTTGTAGGTTGAAGGGAGTAACACACCCTGACTACAACTACTAGAGAGGTTTAGTAGATACAACTAGTGTAGGTAGGTGCACACACCACACCCTCACTAGATCATGTCTCTGAGAGGAGATCAAGAAGATGCTCTCTCAGGAGGATCAGGTCTGCAAAAGATCCCCTCTAGATATGATACCTTAACATTCCAGGAGATGAGACACTTGTGTACCTCCAGAGGAATAAAACAGGGTGCAAACCCTACCCTCCTTCAGTTAAGACAACTCCTAGAGGAGTATGATGCTCATAGGGCATCTCAGGCAGGTGCCCTAGGCACAGAGGAGGGTCTACCCACCACAGAGGAGTCAGAGGAGACTTCAGATGAAGAGGTAGACAGCCAGGGCCAAGTAGGAAGACTTAGCCAGGCTAACCTAAGTTTACATGGGAGTTTGCATGGGGTCCCCCCATACAGACCCCCAAGTAGGCTTGCACAGAGCAGCAGGAGGGACAGATCCCCTTCAAGGGAATCCATCCACTCCCCTGTTTCTAGCATCTCTAATGCTTCCTCTCACAGGGGAATGACTTCACCTGAGAGAAAGGAGCATAAAGCCAGAATGAGGGAAGCTAATCTGAGGATTCAGAGGGAAGAAATTGCCCTTGCCAAAGAGAAGCTTGCTCTGGCTAGAGAGCAAAAATTGTGTGGGTCAGAACCCACTGGTGGCAGCAACATTCCTAGAGATAGGGATAGGTCTTATGACCATAGAAACCTAAGCAAGATAGTCCCCCCATATCAGAATGGGGATGACATCCACAAATGGATGACTGCTTTGGAGAGGGCCTGCAAAGTACAGCAGGTACCCCAAAGTCAGTGGGCAGCTATCTTGTGGCTCTCCTTTTCTGACAAAGGTAGAGACAAGCTCCTCACAGTCAGTGATGAGGATGCAAACAATTACAAAGTCCTGAAGAGTGCTCTGATAGATGGGTTTGGCTTAACCACTGAGCAATATAGGTTGTTGTTCAGAGACACCCAGAAGGCACAGACACAGGACTGGTCTGATTTTGTGGATTGTGCCACTAAGGCTTTGGAAGGTTGGTTAAATGGCAGCAAGGTGCAGGACTATACAGGATTGTACAACTTGATTATGAGGGAGCAGATCCTTAGTAATTGTCAGAACCAGCTTCTCCATCAACACCTGGTAGACTCAGATTTGACCTCTCCCCAAGAATTGGGAAAGAGGGCAGATAAATGGGTCAGGACCAGGATTAGGCCTAAAAATCAGGGTGGTGACCAAAAGAAAGATACCACCAAGCCTCAAGAGAAGGGTGGGGATAAAGCAAAAGAGAAATCTTCCTCAGGGCCCCAAAACTCCACACAGGGTGGTGGGTCCCAAGCTCCCTCCTCTACCACAGTTAAAAAGCCTTACTGCCATGTGTGTAAAACACCTGGGCATTGGAAAACTGACAGCCGTTGTCCACAGGCTAAAAACAAAACTGTTCCTCCAACTACTCCTGTCACACCACCTATTACTGTCAGCAGTAATCCCCCAGGTGGTGGGAGTGCCCCCAAAAATTTGGTTGGGTTTTCTTGGGGAACACAGGGGGACTCTGGCTTAGCCAATTCCCCTACAGCAGCTACTCTTGTCTGTGATGGTGGCATGGGGTTTGCCAACTTCACTGCCTGTCCCAACACTTTGGGTAGGTACAGACAGGAACCCTACATCAATGGTAGAAAAGCTGAGGCCTACAGAGACACTGGAGCTAGCATCACTATGGTGGCCCATAGGCTAGTTCCCTCTGAGCAGCTTTTGCCTGGTTTCTCATACCAGGTAACTAACATTGATGGCAAACAGAACAGTCATCCCATGGCAGAGGTATGTCTCAGCTGGGGAGGGGTCACTGGCCCTAAAAGGGTGGCAGTGTCTCCAACCTTGCCTGTGGACTGCTTACTGGGGAATGACTTAGAACTCTCAGCTTGGGCTGGAGTTGAACAAGACACCCATTCTAAAATGGTAGGCCTTTCACAAAAGGGTAGTGGGGTTGTGCCAGCCACAACCCCTGTCCAAGTAGATTTCCTCCCTGAAAAGGTTGGAAGGGCAGTGGTAGCCACAGCCCAGGCAAAGACAGACTTCCCTGTAGAGACTGGCAGAGCTGTGACAGTCACAGCTCAAACCCAAACTGAGTGCCTCCCTGAAAAGGTTGGCAAGGCTGTAATGGTCTCAGCCTATACTCAGACTGACATAGGTGTAGTGAAGCCTGAAACTATGGATCACTCCACACAAACAGAGAGTAGTGGGGAGGAAGAAAAGTCTCCCTCTCCCCAGACATTAGGAAAAGGTCAGCCTCCTCAGGGATCTGACCTCACCCCTTGTGAAGGAACTGCCCCAGAGGTAGCCAGGCCTGGCCTGGCAGAGCCTCTGATGTCAGTGGCCCCTTCCAAGGTGGGACCCAGTCTGGTGCAGGTAGCCTGCCTCTCTCTACCCTGCCTCAGTCAGCCCAGGGCTGCAGAGGTCAGGGAGGCCAGTGGACCCCAAGAGGGCCCCTGTCCACAAGAACCCCCCAATCAAAAGAATGAGGATTGCCTGGCTAGTAGCCCTAGCCAGGTGATGGGTAAAAACATTCCTGAGGGATCCCCTTTACAGGTAGTTAGGGACCTCCCCCAGAGGGATTCTGTTGGGCACAGGCAAACCTGGGACCTTAGGGCCCCAAACCTGACCTGTCCCTCCAGTAAGCCCACAAAAGGGACCCAGCCTCCAGCTTTAGGTAGCCAGAGGCTGACCCTGAGAGCACAGTGCAACTCAGTTAGAGAAAGAAAGGCATCCATGGTGGAGGATGATTGGAGGAAGCTGAGGCCTCACTTTGAGGACACTCACTTCAGTACTCCATCTCAACACCAGCCTTTTACTTTGCAAAGACACACCAAAGGTAGAGATTCCCTATGGTGGAGACCCTATGATACCTTTAGGGTGAGGGATTGCTTAGTGGACCATGAGACAGGGGGTAACCATGCCAGTGCTGGTTCTTCCTTATATGGCCACTTAGGCAATAGAGGCTTACCTTGTCAAGGCCAGCCTTATCTCCTTTCGTTTGGGGGGGGGGGGTGTTGTGTAGGAAGGTGGATATCTAACTATGGTTACCCCCAACTTTTTGCCTAGTGTCTAGCTGGTTTTTCGACTTAGTTGGCCTGAGATCCTGCCATTCAGGGTCTCAGGCTGTCTGCTCTCTCTTTAAAATGGACTCCATGTACCCTAGGTACATTCCCAATTGGTAAGGATCACCTTATTGGACCCTGTACAGTGCACCCTAGGTACCCAGGGCATAGGTGTACCCTAGGCCTCCCAGGGGCTGCAGCATGTATTATGCCACCCCTGGTCTGGCCTTCCAATCAGACACAACTGGCTGATCCCTCAGCTGGGGCAAGGTCGTGTAATCACCCCTTGCTTAGATATAGTATACCTATATCTACCCTTAAAATAGACACATGTGTACCTATCAGCCACTCCTATGGCAGGCCTTAACAATCCTGGAGGCAGAGTGCTTGGTAACATGCGAGATGGTGCTCTAGCATGAGCTGAGCCTGTCTGCAGCTTTCGGAACCATGTCCTTATAGCTGTTCTATGATATAGCCTACCATATACTCTTAAAGTGCCTTATAATCTTAAACGGTTATGGTAACTATGGTTTGGCTTTATCAAAACATGTCGTGTAAGGTGTCTAACACTTTGGAATAATACCCCCATACCATTTCTGGTGATGAGGATATTATTCCTCCCTTCTAGAGGGAGAGACATGTTAAAATCCTACTTTGCTGTTTAACTCTAACCAAAGCCTCAGCATCACAAAATGGATGCTGCTGCCACAGACACAAGTCTGACCTCCTGCTGCTGGGAGTGATCCCAGCCAGGGAGGCCTGGACAATAGGTTCCCTGCTTGGGGAGGTGCTAGCACCTCCCCAGACAGCCTTTAGTGTATTGGGGCAGGGTGGGCTGAAAGGAATGAGACATGCCTGGGGCACACAAGGTGTTCCTTGCATAGTCCAGTTCAAACCGGCGCTGGGGCACTCCAGCCCCAGCTCTGGCGCGAAACTGGACAAAGGGAAGTGGGTGTAACCACCCCCTCCCAGGTCCCACCCATAAGGCGTGACCTAGCAGGTATCCCAGCCCCCCAGATTAGTATAAGAGTGGGAGTTGGGCCTCAAGACTTTAGATTATCCTGAACCTGCAAAACTGAACAGAAACTCTGGACCTTCGACATTCGACGAAAGAAGAAGACTGAAGAATCTCCCTTGTAGCCAAGGAGTGGCTACCCTGTGCAAACAGGCACCATCAAGAGACTACCCTTTGCTTTGCGACCGTTCTACGAGGAACCGACTGCAGAGCCCGACCAGAGCCTTGACTTCCAGACTTCTCCGACCCTCATCCACATCTGCAGCAGAGCTGAGATCCGTGGAGGCGACGAGCGACGTGGGACCGGCTACCTGGAAAAAGTGGCTAGTAACTTACAGCGCAGCTTCTGAGGTACCCTCGAAGTTGTGCACCGGGGATTGAGAAGCCCCAACCCCAAGCACCATCTGCACCGAAGATCAGCCCCCCACACTCCACGAGTCCTGCGTGGGGCCCTTCAGCATTTTCCTGCTTGCCGCGTCTGTCCGGTTGCTTGCCCGCTGGCTAGTGGCCTCTGTGACGACGCACCCTGAAATCTTCTGCGCTGGTTTGGCTCCTCCAGACTGGCTCCCGCTTCTCTGCAAAGAAGAAGCACCCCAGACCTTCCTGGTCTGCACCAGAAGCAAGTCCTTCGTTCTTCGTGGGTTCCGCTTGCCAAGGCTTGGTGAGTCCTAGTCCAACTTCGACGCCGCCGACAGCAAGAGCCTTCGTGGGACAGCTCGCCTCCTGGTCCTGGTCGTCCTCGACGCTTCCTGGTCCTCCTGGCTGCAGCGACAAGCTTCACCTTCACCTGCAACTCTTCACGACATCGCCTGGTTCCTTCCTGGTTCCACGTGGTCACTGGCTAGTGACCTTGACTCTGTCCCTTCTGCTTGCAGGTTTTTTCTCTTCTTGATCCCAGCCTTGGGATCCACCGGACACTCTTCACTGACTGCCTGTCAGCATCTTTCTTCAGGCATCCATAGGAGTCGACGACGAAAACGACGCATCTTCACCCCTATGCACCCGCAGCCTGTGGGCTAGGTAACTTGGGTAATCCGGTGCTCATCAGGATAGTGACTATCCTAGTGTCTAGTTTTCAAGTCTCAACTTCCTAGCTACTCCGGAAGTGTCCTAAATCTACCGTTTTCTAAACTGTACTATTGCTATTGACTTTTACGCATTACGCGTGAGTGTTTCCACTCTGCACACGAATCCCGTGGGCCTCCCACTTCCTAACTAACGCTAGTGTAGTGTAGCCCCAGCTATTCCCTAGGCCTAGGCCTACTCTATTTCCGTGACAGTGGTTCTTATACCACTTACTTAGTATATGGTTTGCGTGGCCCCTAGGGCCTAACTGTATTACTTACCTGTGTGACTTAATGTATGCATAAATAAGACTGTGTTGTACTTACCTCTAATCTCATAAAGAGTGCTGAGGGTTTGCTTAGAATAAATACACTTTATTTTATATATATATCTGTTGTGGTGTCCTTTCATTTGGTATTCAAGGGATTATATATGGTATCACAGCTGGCTTCACATGCCATTCAGAGTTTAGCCTAAGACTGCTCTTGTCCATGCTACCACTAGGATAGCTGGTCTATAAGGTTGACTTTACAACCAATCACCATAAGGGTATTTGGACTGATATAAGGTGTACACTATAACCAGTGACATCATACATCAGGCCAACTTCTCACACCCCCCATACATGCATCACAGGTAGAAAGTGGAAAACCCCTCATACGTGCAGCACACATAGAAAGTGGAAAACACCTTGTGCAATTGTTTTTGTTCAGGAAGGTGAGCCTTCCTACACAAACACAATCCTGCATGCAGTGAAGGTACCCTTGCCAGGGTGCAAGGGTGTCAATGAGTGAGATATGCTGCTGAAACGGCACCAGCATGGGGAGAAAGTACAGGAATGCACCGTATTGCAAAATAGGATGCATTCCTGCCCTTTCACTTTGGCGTAGGGCACTGCAGCAAGGTGCCTTGCTGCGCTGCCCGAAGACAAAATACCATAAATGAGGGCCCCATTTCTCCGTAAAAGCTCACTACCGATCATTTCACGCGCATTCTTGGAGTTCATAAATACTACTAGTCATGTTGGGGCACGACCCCCCGCAGTATGCACAATCTTCCTTTTTGAGTAGCTACAGCATCAGTTATGGTGCTTGTTAAAGTACTTCGGGGCTGCTCCTGTCTCCTGTACTGCGTGTATAGAACAGATTCCGCCATAAAGTACATGTTAGGTGTGAGTCTTCAGCCTTTTTTAACCCTTTCTGTGAGAAGGACGTAATGGTTATGTCCTCCACCACGGTGGCCATGTGCGTAGGACGTAACCGTTAAGTCCTCTGCCCACGTCCAGGAAATCCCTCTGCTGTTTACAGCAGTGGGAATTCATTCTTTTTTTTTTGCTGCCTCAGGCGCCAGAGAAGAGCTTCCCCTCCCATTTATATCGGAAGACCTGGGGGAAGACCAGGTGGAAGGACGTTTGTGGCTCCCTACAGATTCCAGAACTTTCCATCAGAGAAATGTGAGGAAAGTGTGTTTTTTATAGTCAAAGTTTGAGGTTTGCAAGGGATTATGGATAATTAAACATGGTGAGAGCCCCCAAGTTAGCCAACCATGGATAGCCCTAGGTTGGCTATGTTTCCCTGGGTGCTGGGAGAGCTAAGGTCAAAGTCTAAGGGAACGAAAATGGTTGAACAAGTGTAATTATCATTTTTCAGGGCCAAGGGAGCCGTCACCTGCGTGGCCGGGTCCAGGAACTATGAGCAGGCCCAAGGGCCCCGTCAGGCCCTTCTTCCCCGGGCTTTATCCTCCGTCCTGCCACACCGCCAAGGACCCGGGACAGGGTCCAACGGGCAGGGGATGCTTCCGTGCTTGGTCTGCTTCAGAAGCTCTGACTGGTGCCCCGAGTGGGGGCCCCCCTTCTGGGCACTATCTTCCTGCCCACCGCATGGCCATGGGCCCAGGGAGGCTTTTCCGGCACGGCCGGGCCCAGGAGCTCCAAATGGGGAACAGGGCCCCATCGGCAGGGCCCCATCGGGACCCAGGGTGGCACCCATGCCCTGGGCTTTGGTCTCTGGCCTGCCCTACGTCCAGGTACTGGGTCGGGGTCCACCGGGCCCGGGGAGGCCTCCCCCCGCTTCGCCTGAGCGTTTACGTGCCTTCGGGTCCAGAGTCAGAGGCCCATCGTAGCCCCCCTCAAAGCCCCATGCTTGAGGCCCAGGTGCAGCTTCGAGCCTCCTAGAGTTACATATGACAGCCCTTGCTGCAATACTTTATTCTTTTCTAGAGATAATCTGCAACTCATAATATTGGCGACTAGTTTTTTTGATTTATTTGTCCTCTCTTGTTTTCCCCTTCATCCTCTGCCCTGATATGAAAAGTATCTAACTGTTTGCCGTGTAGTAGTAGTCACTTTTTCCACACCGACAGATGTCACTTACTATAATTTATGATGATGAGGATGAACTAAAGTATTCTCCACGTCACTACTGGATGCACTCATTAATCGACAAAAGGTTTAAATCGATGAATATGTGATTAATTAGCCCAGATACATGGTTTGCTCATTCTTGTAGTTATAGCTGTCTTGCTGAAATTTCCTGATCGTTTTGAAACTTTTAATCTGAGAAATGTTTTAAGTGTCCATTAAGATACCCCAAGTTTTTCATCTAATTTTCCTTTTGTAGTTGTGTCTTCAAATGAATATTTCATACTGTTAATATTGATAGTTGGTGAATACATTTAGTAAGATCCTCGATTGCTAGGAAAATCATATAAAGAGAATGTTTATTCAAAATTATATTCCATTTCAAAAAACTGTATTCAAATTCTTGGATAGCTTAATTGACCATTATAATACGGTGCAGGTATATAATCAGGTAGCTTTTGCGTAATTTCCTTTACAAGGAGGTTACCTAATTTACTTAAACTCTTTGTGGATCTAACCAGATTAGAAAGTGGTCCTGAAAGTGCAGCATTTAATGATAGAATTGCAGACAAACTGCCTTGTTATCCGTTAGCGGGTTGATTTCAAGTGAATCACTTATTGACCGAGTCTTCTCCACTGAAAACAATGTTGGGAATCCTCAAATCTAGGTCTGCGCCTGGCGGAGAGATGGTTTACTTCCCTGTGTATGAACCGACTTTAGGCTAAATACTAGATATGACCAGGCCATGATATGGCCACTGGGTGTTCACTGCTGCCTATGCCCGCACTCGCCTCTATGTGTCACTGCTGCTAATGCCCACACTCGCCTCTTGGTGTCACTGTTGCTAATGCCCACACTCGCCTCTAGGTGTCACTGCTGCCAGTACCATACAGTGACCATTATTTGCCACTAATCCAAAGGGCGCTTTAGTCGTTGGGTGTCACTGCTGCTAATGCCCACACGCGCCTCTAGGTGTCACTGCTGCTGTTACCCCTATGTGTCACTAATCCCATGGGCTCTTTAGTCACTGGGAGTTACTGCTGCTAATGCCCACATTCGCCTCTAGGTGTAACTGCTGCCGGTGCCACACACGTCAATGGGTGTCACTGCTGCTGTTATGCAGTGACCCCTATGTGTCACTGATCCCAAGGGCTCTTTAGTCACCGGTTGTTACTGCTGCTAATGCCCACACTCGCCTCTAGGTGTCACTGCTGCTATTACCATGCAGTGACCACTATGTGTCACTAATCCCAAGGGCTCTTTAGTCACTGGGAGTTACTGCTGCTGGTGCCCACACTCGCCTCTAGGTGTCACTGCTGCCAGTACCAGACAGAGACCACTATTTGCCACTAATCCAAAGGGCGCTTTAGTCACTGGGTGTCACTGTTGCTAATGCCCACACTCGCATCTAGGTGTCACTGCTGACGTTACCACTATGTGTCACTAATCCCAAGGGCTCTTTAGTCACTGGGAGTTACTGCTGCTAATGCCCACACTGGCATCTAGGTGTCACTGCTTCTAATGCCCACACTCGCCTGTAGATGTAACTGCTGCTAATGCCCACACTCGCCTTTAGGTGTAACTGCTGCTGGTGCCACACACATGTCAATGGGTGCCACTGCTGCTGTTACCATGCAGTGACCACTATGTGTCACTAATCCCAAGGGCTCTTTAGTCACAGGGAGTTACTGCTGCTAATGCCCACACTGGCCTCTAGTTGTCACTGCTTCTAATGCCCACACTCACCTCTAGGTGTAACTGCTGTCGGTGCCACACACATGTCAATGGGTGTCACTGCTGCTGTTACCATGCAGTGACCCCTATGTGTCACTAATCCCAAGGGCTCTTTAGTCACCGGGAGTTACTGCTGCTAATGCCCACACTTGCCTCTAGTTGCCACTGCTGCCATTACCATGCAGTGACCACCATGTGTCACTAATCCCAAGGGCTCTTTAGTCACTGGGAGTTACTGCTGCTGATGCCCACACTTGCCTCTAGGTGTCACTGCTGCTAACGCCCGCACTCGCCTCTTGGTGTAACTGCTGCCGGTGCCATACACATGTCAATGGGTATCAGTGCTGCTGCTACCATGCAGTGACCACTATGTGTCACTAATCCCAAGGGCTCTTTAGTCACTGGGAATTACTGCTGCTAATGCCCACACTGGCCTCTACGTGTCACTGCTTCTAATGCCCACACTCGCCTCTAGGTGTAACTGCTGCTAATGCCCACACTCGCCTCTAGGTGTAACTGCTGCCGGTGCCACAGACATGTCAATGGGTGTCACTGCTGCTGTTACCATGTAGTGACCACTATGTGTCACTAATCCCAAGGGCTCTTTAGTCACCGGGTGTTACTGCTGCTAATGCCCACACTCGCCTCTAGGTGTCACTGCTGCCGTTACCATGCAGTGACCACTATGTGTTCACTAATCCCAAGGGTGCTTTAGTCACCGGGTGTTCCTGCTGCTAATGCCCACACTCACCTCTAGGTGTCACTGCTGCCATTACCATGCAGTGACAACTATGTGTCACTAATCCCAAGGGCTCTTTAGTCACTGGGAGTTACTGCTGCTAATGCCCACACTCGCCTCTAGGTGTCACTGCTGCTAATGCCCACACTCACCTCTAGGTGTCATTGCTGCCATTACCATGCAGTGACCACTATGTGTCACTAATCCCAAGGGCTCTTTAGTCACAGGGAGTTACTGCTGCTAATGCCCACACTGGCCTCTAGTTGTCACTGCTTCTAATGCCCACACTCACCTCTAGGTGTAACTGCTGTCGGTGCCACACACATGTCAATGGGTGTCACTGCTGCTGTTACCATGCAGTGACCCCTATGTGTCACTAATCCCAAGGGCTCTTTAGTCACCGGGTGTTACTGCTGCTAATGCCCACACTTGCCTCTAGTTGCCACTGCTGCCATTACCATGCAGTGACCACCATGTGTCACTAATCCCAAGGGCTCTTTAGTCACTGGGAGTTACTGCTGCTGATGCCTACACTTGCCTCTAGGTGTCACTGCTGCTAACGCCCGTACTCGCCTCTTGGTGTAACTGCTGCCAGTGCCATACACATGTCAATGGGTATCACTGCTGCTGCTACCATGCAGTGACCACTATGTGTCACTAATCCCAAGGGCTCTTTAGTCACTGGGAATTACTGCTGCTAATGCCCACACTGGCCTCTACGTGTCACTGCTTCTAATGCCCACACTCGCCTCTAGGTGTAACTGCTGCTAATGCCCACACTCGCCTCTAGGTGTAACTGCTGCCGGTGCCACAGACATGTCAATGGGTGTCACTGCTGCTGTTACCATGTAGTGACCACTATGTGTCACTAATCCCAAGGGCTCTTTAGTCACCGGGTGTTACTGCTGCTAATGCCCACACTCGCCTCTAGGTGTCACTGCTGCCGTTACCATGCAGTGACCACTATGTGTTCACTAATCCCAAGGGTGCTTTAGTCACCGGGTGTTCCTGCTGCTAATGCCCACACTCACCTCTAGGTGTCACTGCTGCCATTACCATGCAGTGACCACTATGTGTCACTAATCCCAAGGGCTCTTTAGTCACTGGGAGTTACTGCTGCTAATGCCCACACTCGCCTCTAGGTGTCACTGCTGCTAATGCCCACACTCACCTCTAGGTGTCATTGCTGCCATTACCATGCAGTGACCACTATGTGTCACTAATTCCAAGGGCTCTTTAGTCACTGGGAGTTACTGCTGCTAATGCCCACACTCGCCTCTAGGTGTCACTGCTGCTAATGCCCACACTCGCCTCTAGGTGTAACAGCTGCTAACGCCCACACTTGCCGCTAGGTGTTACTGCTGCCGGTGCCACACACATACCAATGGGTGTCACTGCTGCTGTTACCATGCAGTGACCACTATGTGTCACTAATCTCAAGGGCTCTTTAGTCACCGAGTGTTACTGCTGCAATGCCCACACTCGCCTCTAGGTGTCACTGCTTCTAATGCCCACAGTCGCCTCTAGGTGTCACTGCTGCTAATGCCTACACTCGCCTGAAGTTGTCACTGCTGCCGATACCATTCCGTGACCACTATGTGTCACTAGTCCCAATGGCTCTTTAGTTACTGGGAGTTACTGCTGCTAATGCCCACACTCGCCTCTAGGTGTCACTGCTGCCGTTACCATGCAGTGATCTCTATGTGAAGCCTGTCTGATCAATTGCAGATCCATGCCCAAACATGCCTTGGACATTTATCAGTCCATTGCAGACAACAACTGGGACTTTCTGTTTTTGACAGACGTGGCTCCGAGATTATACCAACCCCGCCCTGACTCTAGCCATCCCTGAGGATTATGGCATAGTTTGTGCTAACAGGCAAAGCGGTAGACAGGGAGCGGGGTTGGCTATCATCCACAAAACAAGATGGGAGATTGCAACATCCAATTTCGAGCAGATTGATTCCATCAAAGGATTGCCCTTTTGTATTAAACTCTCGGCGTCCTCTTCCTGCTCAGGGCTTCTGCTCTATAGACCCCCTAACTCCTGTCTCAAACGTATTGTCACCCTAGCAGACTACATTTCCCAGGCTAGCACACGATATTCAAACTTTACGATGCTAGGCGATCTGAACCTACATGTGGACGATTTTACCTGCCCGCATAGTTCCAACTTTATTTCCACACTAGCCGGTTACAATTTAATACAATATGTATCCCATCAAACTCACAAGGCAGGCCATACTCTGGACCTGATTTGTTCCAACCTTCCCGACATCATAGTCCATCCTCCTGTGCCAGTGATTTGGTCAGATCACTTCCTGATCCCCTTCCATTTTCATCTGATAAGCACGGCAAAAGCCACCTCTATCCCCAAAGATCTTAGAAGGAATTGGAGGAGGGTTACCTCTGAGTCTCTCTCACAACATCTAAAGAACTCCAAACCCTCTTTTTCTAATAATCTTGAGGCTAGCATCTCTGGATTAGCGATGCTCTTGATTCCCTTGCCCCCTTGAAACCAGTAAAGTCACCTAGATCGTCCCCCTCCACACCTTGGTGTTCAGAAGAGATTAGAACAAAAAAGTCTGAATGTAAAAAATTAGAACGTAGCTGGAGACTTACTTATTCTGTGGAAAGTAAAACTTGCTACCGTGCGGCTCTCAAAAAGTACTGCAAGCTTCTTACTGAGAAAAAAAGACTTTCTGGCCGAACGGATTAATAGTGCTAAGAACTCCTCCAAGGAGATCTTTAAAATTGTGAAATCTTTCACCAAGCCACTTGCACTTACCCACACCCATCCTCCTTCACAGATACTATGTAACAAAATCTCCGATTTCTTTGAGGAGAAAATCGCTTTGATTTATGCTTCTTTTCCTAACTCACTCGACGTATCCCAGACAATTAATGATCACGATCTGGAGCAGACACCGGGGCCAGTTTTCTCGGAATTTGCTGAGATCTCTGTCAAAGCCTCATTGACTGAATTACAGAAGTGTAAATCAGGATCCCCTGGTGATCCATGGCCTGCCAACTAATATAGCGTCCTTGCGGAGTGTCTTAATCCCCATCTAAATGCCATTTGAAACTCTTCACTCAGACAGGGTATGTACCCTTCAGCTTAGAAACATGCCTTTCTCTTACCCATATTAAAAAAAAGCCAACGCCGACCCGGAAAACACTAGTAACTACAGACCCATTTCTCTACTTCCCTCTCCTGCGAAGGTCTTAGAGAAACTAGTGCATCAGCAACTGGCTGGGTTCATTGAGACCAACAGCCTTCTCCACGAATCCCAATCTGGCTTCCGCCCTGGTTACAGAACGGAATCAGTTTTGATTGAAATGGCTGATTCAATACGATGGGCTGTGGATGGAGGCTCCAAGGCTCTGTTAGTGCTGTTAGATTTATCTGCAGCATTTGACACAGTCTCTCACCGCATCCTCTTAAATCGCCTTAAGGGCATAGGGATCCAGAGAACTGTCTTGAACTGGCTATCATCCTTCTTATCTGACCGTAAACAACAGGTCTGGACCCATCCTTTCACCTCTCCCGTCAAACCTCTTAAGTGGGGTGTTCCCCAGGGCTCAGCCTTGAGCCCGCTCTATTTTAATGTTTATTTAACCCCTCTGGCAGAGCTTATCTCCAAAACTGGGATCTAAGTAACATTTTACGTGGATGATACCTAATTACTGTTCACCTTTAGTGAGGTGGCTGCCTCCACCTTTGACCCGCTAAAAGAGTGCCTCAAGAACATTGCCGCCTGGATGGACCGCAATTTTTTAAGACTTAATGCGGATAAGACCGAAATCTTGTTTTTCAACCAACCCGCCCCCCCCCCTCAAATTTATGGTGGCCTTATGAATTGGGCAATGCCCCTTCACCTAAGGACTCGGTCAAGAATTTGGGCGTAAGATGGGACAAAGATCTGTCCCTCACGACGCAGATTCAAATGGTGTCCGTTGCTTGCTTTGGTAAAATTAAAATGATTAGGAAATTCATCAGCTATCTGCCTAATGCAACTCGTAAAACCGTGGTCCATGCTTTGATAACCTCTCACATTGATTATGCTAATGGCTTATACTTGGGTCTTCCGCTGGGCCTGCTCCGTGGACTCCAGATCATTCAAAACGACGCAGCCCGTTTAGTCTGCGGGTCCCGCTCCGACACCGCATTTCCTCGTACCTTCGACATCTTCATTGGCTGCCAATTGCCAAACGAATCGAATTCAAGGCCCTGACATTCGCATTTCGGGCAGTTAAAGGAAGAGGGCCGGCCTATCTAAGGAGGAGACTCCGACCCTATCTACAATCCAGATCTTTAAGGTCTAACAACAAACACTTCCTTGTGACCCCACGGTTTTCGAAAGCTAGAATGGGAGGCAGATCATTTGAGGTGGGCACCACCAAATGTTGGAATAACTTATCCTCCCATTTACGCATGCTACAGTCTGAACAGGAATTTCGCAAGTCTCTGAAAACCTGGCTCTTTAGTCGGAATGACTAGCATCTGCGCAACTCCTCGCCCTGCCCTCTGTCTGCTACAGCGCCAGGACACCCCGTTTGGGGTAGCTGTGTGCTCAATAAATGCCTTTATTATTATTATTATTATCATGTGTCACTAATCCCAAGGGCGCTTTAGTCACTGGGGGTCACTACTGCTAATGCCCACACTCGCCTCTAGGTGTCACTGCTGCTAATGCCCTCACTCGCCTCTAGGTGTCACTGCTGCCAATACCATGCATTGACCACTATGTGTCACTAATCCCAAGGGTGCTTTAGTCACTGGGTATTACTGCTGCTAATGCCCACACTCTCCTCTAGGTGTCACTGCTGCCGTTACCATGCAGTGATCACTATGTGTTACTAATCCCAAGAGCCCTTTAGTCACTGGGTGTCACTGCTGCTAATGCCCACACTCGCCTCTAGGTGTCATCGCTGCTAATGCCCACACTCGCCTCTAGGTGGCACTGCTGCTAATGCGCTCACTCGCCTCTAGGTGTCACTGCTGCCAATACCATGCATTGACCACTATGTGTCACTAATCCCAAGGGCGCTTTAGTCACTGGGTTTTACAGCTGCTAATGCCCACACTCACTTGTGGGTGTCACTGCTGCCAGTTCCACACGTATGTCAATGGGTGTCACTGCTGCTGTTACCACGCAGTGACCTCTGTGTGTCACTAATCCCAAGGGCTCTTTAGTCACTGGGTGTCACTGCTGGTAATGCCCACACTCGCCTCTAGGTGTCACTACTGCCGTTACCATGCAGTGACCACTATGTGTCACTAATCCCAAGGGCGCTTTAGTCGCTGGGAGTTACTGCTGCTAATGCCCACACTGGCCTCTAGGTGTCACTGCTTCTAATGCCCACACTCGCCTCTAGGTGTAACTGCTGCCGGTGCCACACACATGTCAATGGGTCTCACTGCTGCCGTTACCATGCCGTGACCACTATGTGTCACTAATCCCAAGGGCGCTTTAGTCACTGGGTGTTAATGCTGCCAATGCCCACACTCGCCTCTAGGTGTCACTGCTGCGAATACCATGCAGTGACCACTATGTGTCACTAATCCAAAGGGCTCTTTAGTCACTGGGTGTCACTGCTGCTAATGCCCACACTCGCCTCTAGGTGTCATCGCTGCTAATGCCCACACTCGCCTCTAGGTGGCACTGCTGCTAATGCGCTCACTCGCCTCTAGGTGTCACTGCTGCCAATACCATGCATTGACCACTATGTGTCACTAATCCCAAGGGCGCTTTAGTCACTGGGTTTTACAGCTGCTAATGCCCACACTCACTTGTGGGTGTCACTGCTGCCAGTTATTTATTTATCATTTATTTAGCTTGTATAGCGCACAGATACCCCAACGGGGTGTCCCGGCGCTTGTGTGAGAACGTGTACAATGTTAGCTGTAAAGTGAAAAATTAGCAGAATAGAAAAGTTTTCAGGGTTCTCCGAAAGGGAGGTTCGTCTCGAATGCTCCTAATGTACAAGGGTAGGTTGTTCCAGTGGGAGGCAGTGCAAACTTGGAACGTTTTCCCCCCAGATCGAGCCTTTTTAACCCTCGGGGTAAAAAGAAGATGTTGAGAGCTCGATCGGAGTGAGCGAGCGTTACTATAAGGGCGGAGACATGAGGACAGATGAGCAGAACCCGTATGTCACACGTATGTCAATGGGTGTCACTGCTGCTGTTACCACGCAGTGACCACTGTGTGTCACTAATCCCAAGGGCTCTTTAGTCACTGGGTGTCACTGCTGGTAATGCCCACACTCGCCTCTAGGTGTCACTACTGCCGTTACCATGCAGTGACCACTATGTGTCACTAATCCCAAGGGCGCTTTAGTCGCTGGGAGTTACTGCTGCTAATGCCCACACTGGCCTCTAGGTGTCACTGCTTCTAATGCCCACACTCGCCTCTAGGTGTAACTGCTGCCGGTGCCACACACATGTCAATGGGTCTCACTGCTGCCGTTACCATACCGTGACCACTATGTGTCACTAATCCCAAGGGCGCTTTAGTCACTGGGTGTTAATGCTGCCAATGCCCACACTCGCCTCTAGGTGTCACTGCTGCCAATACCATGCAGTGACCACTATGTGTCACTAATCCAAAGGGCACTTTAGTCACCGAGTGTTACTGCTGCTAATGCCCACACTCGCCTCTAGGTGTCACTGCTGCCATTACCATGCCATGACCACTATGTGTCACTAATGGATGTATGTCATTACATCGCATACTAATACCACAAGTACGCTTTTACCACGCATGCCATTACAACGCAAAGGCATGCATGGTAAAGCTATACTTGTGGTAAAAGTTTTCAAGGTAAGTGACTCTACACTACCCCTGCACAACCCTCCCCCGAACCCCCAGTCCTCTCCCTACAATTACACTACACTACCCTGCACAACCCCCCCGACACTACTATAAAACACTACACTACACAAACACTACAACAGTACCCTAAACCCTAAAACACTACACTACACTACACAAACACTAAAACACTACCCTACTCAAACACTACAACACTACCCTAAACCCTAAAACACTACACTACACAAACTCTACAACAGTACCCTAAACCCTAAAACACTACAACACTACCCTAAACCCTAAAACACTACACTACACAAACACTACACTACCATAAAACACTACAGTACCCTAAACCACTACACAAACACTACAACACTACCCTAAACCCTAATGCACTACACAAACACTACTACACTACCCTAAACCCTAAAACGCTACAATACACAAACTCTACCACACTACCCTAAACCCTAAAACACTAAAACACTTCCCTAAACCATAATACACTACACTAAACAAACACTACACTAAACCCTGAAACACTAACACAACCCTAAAACACTACAATACAAAAAAACACCCCAAAACGTTAAAAAAAACACACAACACAAACATTACAACACTACTTTTACACTACCCTAAACCCTACAAAAGTAACCCCCACCCCAAGCGCAAACCCCCTTACCTCTCTCCTCTCCAGCGTCGCCGTCTCTGCTCCCGGTTCCTGCTTCCTCCTTCCAGGGGCGGTGCACGTTGTTGTGAGGAAATAGCCTCAGTTTCCTCACAATGACTTGGATAGCCGCCATTACTCATTATATCGCATGCATTGTAAAAGCGCATGCGATGTAATGGTATCTGTGGTTTTTACCACGCGTTGTAACATTGCATGCGTTGTAACACATGCGATGTAATGGCTATGCGTGGTAAAAATCGCGTTGTAATAGCTGTTTCCTGTCACTAATCCCAAGGGCGCTTTAGTCACCTGCCCACACTCGCCTCTAGGTGTCACTGCTGCCGATGCCACACGCATGTCAATGGGGGGCACTGCTGCAGTTACCATGCAGTGAGCTCTATGTGTCACTAATCCCAAGGGCTCTTTAGTCACTGGGAGTTACTGCTGCTAATGCCCACACTCGCCTCTAGGTGTCACTGCTGCCGGTGCCGCACGCATGTCAATGGGGGGCACTGCTGCCAATACCATATCTGTTGCCAGATCCTCTTTGGTCACTGGGTATAGTTGCTGCTCATCCCATTATTGGCCTCTAGGTTTCACTGTAGTCAGGGCTTTAAGTGGGCCGGGTCTGTCCGGGTCTGAGCACCGGCAGTTTTTTTGGGGGGCCCTCGAAACGGGTCTCTATCGGGCTCTATTTTCGTGGCTACTAAAGGTAGTCCGTTCTTTATTTATTTATTTTTGGCCCCGTTTTGAGGGCCCAAAAAAAAAACTGCCGGTGCTCAGACTCTGCCCACTGTTGCTGCACTGTTAGGTAACCTGACCCCGTCTCCCTTCGCCATCCTCCACTTTGCTGAACTTGTTGGGAACCTATCAGCTCAGTGGTCACGGCCTGACGTCACTACAGAAGGCCCCTCGGCGTGCACCTAGCTGCCTTGAATGAGTCTCCCCTCCTGCAACACAGATAAACACACGAGGCTCCGACTCTCCGAGGTGCCTTGCACGAGTGCCTTCCCCCGCACTTAAATGCCGTGGTGCAAGAAGGTTGGTATGAGGAACGTGTTTCTGAACCTAATTTCAATGTGCTGTGGTGCGTCTCTGTCCCGAAGGGTCTTGCACTGGAGCGAAGGTTGCACAGTGTGAACCTCTCTCGTGCATGCTGCTGCCAAGGTACATTCTTCAGCCCGGTTCTTAAACTCTTTTAAAAGTAGGCGCAGCGCCACCAGGCAAGTAGGAGCCTGGCACTGTCATGGTTGGCATTCCATGCCCACGTTACTGTACGAGTCTCGCACACGGCCCCTCGTGGCTTGCAGCTTTCAGCTCATAGTTCCATGAAAACAACACGCTTCTAGATTGCTTTTCTTCGCCCTACCTGTAATGTTCCGCCCTGGGCTAAAACCCGTCCGTAGCCTTCCGTACACCCCCCTCGCCCCAGGGGCAGCCTCGAGGGTGGCCACCCTCCCCCATTGGCGCATCCTCCTTAAACTTCTGAAGTCAAAAGGAGGCTTGAACGAGCACATTTTTTGTAGGTCGGTTGGTAACTTGTACGTTTAATGGGATACAGGACGTTAAAGTGACAAGCGTTGTTAGAAACGTTTTCGAAGAATAAGAGCCAGAAGTAGCCCCCTCCAGATGGTTTACTCTTACTTACCTGCTACCATTTAAGGGAGAGTGTCTTTTGGCTATTCATTAATTAATATATGCGTGTTAATTTACAGTATACAGTGTATATAACATGTATCCGCAGAGTAAAGTACAAATAGCCTGCCGGGGTCCGAGGAACCTCGTATTTGCGCAAGACGTATACCGGCTGCGAAAGAGGCTTTGGGTAAGAATAAAAAAACATTAGCGGTACAACTTGGTCGAGAGAAACGCGACCGTAACGGTGGAGTTTATTTCTCCGACTTTTGAAAAATATACACATTTAGTCAAATGCAGTCGAAGTAGCGAATGGACAGACTTCCGGTCTCGGGGGGTTTGGAACAGCGACGCGGCGGCTTTTACAGTTTCAGTTGGGCCCTGCTGTGCCCGGGATGCGTTTTGGAAAAGGGAATGGGCGTGACGTCATTACAATGACTGGAACTATAATACCCCGTGCTAATAATATATATATATATTTCTTACTATCATTATTATTATTTTAATGTATTTTTCTGGGTTTTTTTTCAAAACGTTGCATCGCGCATAATATACAGTGGGCGATAAAACACAAAATATGCGCAGGCCGCGGTGATTCTCGCCAGCTCTTCCTTGTTGGAAAATCCTAGATTCTTAGAGTTGGGCACCATGTGTGCAAACATTAAACGGCCAGCGAGGTCAAAGCTACTCTTGGGTGTTTTTGTTTATGGTTTTTATGTGGGGCTGGTGAAAGCAACACCCCAACGCGTGTATTTTAAAGTATTTGGTATTTTTATGGGTTATACTTGATAAATATACCTTTTTGCCTATTTTATTATCCTTTGCTGGATGCGACTTCATGATTTTCTTAAGCACACAGTGCTAGTTATTTTGATTTAGACCACGCCCTACTCGGATAGGCCACGCCCCTTCAAGGCACTAACCACGCCCCTTTTAGAGCACCCCCAGTTTTTTTTTCCCACTTAAAGCACTGACTGTAGTTAACACATGCCTGGCTAGTACTTGACACAGCTGCACATCTTTACACATGAAAATAGCGGTGTGTTGCCAGTTCTTTGCTCTGGTAACGATGTGCCACTGCTGGCAATGCCTCTTTGGTCAAGAGGTGTCACTGCCTCAGATGTTATATTCTGATCACTATGTGCCATTGGTACCAGCGCCATTCTACGGCCACTCACTGCTGCAAACACATGCCCTCGCCAGCAGCTCTATGTGTTTCCACGCCTTGCTGTCGCTACTACTGCTATTACCGCGAAGGTCTCTCTGTATCATTTTTGCTGATACCACTGTTGGCCACTAGATGTCCCTGTTGCTAACATCTAGTCCAGCCTGTCGGTGCCACTACTGCATTGCTTACACTAGCTAACAGCTGCAGGTTTAGTCCAAACCTTGCTCTGGTCACTAGGTGCTGACGGCTGTCAATGTCATTCCGTGTCCGCCAGAACACCCCACTCCCCCACTCCACATTTCTCTAACCAGGCCCGGTTCCAGCGGGGCCCAGGTGGGCTAGGCCCACCCAAACGTGAGCCTTGGCCCTCGCAGTGACGACGCAAACGCCAATACAAAATGGCATCTTTAATTTAAAACGTTCCTCCTAACGTTGTTTTCCTTCCTATTCTGGGAGATGCGTGATTGGGCCTCGGCTCTTTCTCACAGCCATCCCCAATCACCCAAACTCCTTTTAGAAAGGTGGGCTGTGACGTGCACGAATAATAGGGGCATGGCGAAGGGGGCAAATTCTTTATTTGGCCTAGAGTAACTTTTGCCTAGCCTCCTGCTGCATGGATATTTCCTTTTCTGTTTAGCACTGGAGAAAATTCGTTTGTTTATTATACCTAATCACCTTTCCTGACCGCTACAGCTGCATATCAGATCGGGTTGTGACAAATAGTTTGATTAAGGCAGTAGGTAAGAGAATGTGTTACTATTTTTTTTTTTTTTTTAAATCTGCACAGGCCCAGCAAGGCATACTTTGTGTATGCTTCATTTAAATTGTTTTTATCATTATTATGGCCATGGATCCAAGACAACAATAAAAATGTCAAGATAACTGGTGATTAATGATCCTGCTGGAGGGCAATCCTGTGCCTGTTGGTAGTTTTGAAATGCAGATACTGTGTATTGTATGTGGATAGCTCAGTGGGTTACTGCCTTAGTCACACAGATTCTATTGTTACTTGCAGTTCAGAAGTTACAATCCTAACATTGGACAGTGACCTATGAACTGTCATCAAAGAGCTGCCTACAAACATGAATTGTATATTTAGAATTTCACTTTTTTTGGATTACTATAAATTAGAACTTCCCCAGGCTTTCATTATTTTAATGTTGCTAA